>NW_028263387.1:28269035-28294035 GCF_051168715.1 Poecilia mexicana
TCAGTGTGTGTTCCCAGTGACCGCTGTGGGCGGGGCCACCGCGCTCCGCCCCGCTAGTCCCCCGCCAGCCGCAGCTCCCCGCCGGCAGAGCCATGGTCTCGGGCTCGGCGGCCGGCAGCAGCAGCTCATGTTGTCCGCTCCGAGGGAGACCTTCCCGGGTGTCACCTTCAGCGGAGCGCCGGCGGTGAGTCCTGTCCGTGTCCGTCTGCCGCGGTCCCCTCCGTGTCTCCTTGTCTCTGTCCTCCGGTTCAGCATCGCAGCTTCGCTACTTTAACTCAGATGTTCTCGGTTTCTGGCTTCATCTTTATAAATTAATCTCTAATTATTCAACGTCTAAATCTGACAGATTCAGCCTAAAAACTAATTCAAACTGGTTTCATTTCAATAATTTTCCTGTAGTTAAACCAATAATGTGAATTTAAGTGAAAAAAATTCTCTATTTCTACTTTTTAATCTCATTTTGCTTTCAGTGGTTTCAACTTGATTTCTGTCGTTTCTATAAACGGTTTCAGATCTGAAACCAAAACAAATCTAAAGTATTATAATCAGCCTTTGTTCTGGTTATTTCTCTCTGTCTGCAGGTTAAAACCCGTTAAACCGGAAATAATCAGATTAATCCCAGCAGCTCCGGGATTAATCAAATAAAGCTGAGCTAATTCACCTCAGTAGAATAAAACATGTGAAACTTCTGAATGTGTTAATAAAACCACATGTGAAGTTCACATTAATTTGACCAGAATAGACAGAATCTGCATCAGATTATTATTTAGATTATGTATTTATTTTTATTATTACTTAGCTATTTTTATTCATTTAAATTTATTTATATATTTTTATTAGTTTTGACTATTTTTATTTATATAATTTAAATGTTTTTAATGTATTTATTTAAATGTTCTGACTAATTGTCAAATATCTCAGAGTAAACGTACCTTATTATCCTTTAATCAGGTGATCCTGGTAGATTTTAAACATTTTATTTATTAGAAACAAACAAAAAACTAAATAATTAACTATATTTTCAGGCTTTGAGAACCAAAAACTGAAATAATTCTCCTCCATCCTGGGAATAAAACCCCATAAAAACAGTTTATTATGGAAACAGGAAGAAATATGGCAGAAAACTAATAATATTAATCAGAATTGCAACACCAACATTGTTTTAATAACAAACTGCTGCAGAGAATGTGATTAATATCCTGAGTTCAATGATCAGCAGCTTGGAGCCGCTAGACGGATTAAATGTTTCTGTCTTTAAATCAGATTTTATGATGTAACTGATAATTGATCCGTTCTGATTGTCTAATAATAGATCAGATTAAACCATCATCAGATTATTAATCTGGTCATTCCAGCTGCAGGCCAAACGCCACAGGAAGTAAATAAATCATTTTACTGACCGCAGAGGATCAGAGGGATCAGCTGTGTGTGTGTGTGTGTGTGTGCGTGTGTGTGTGTGTGTGTGTGTTGGGGTGTGTGTGTGTGTGTGTGTGTGTCTTGTTGTGTGTCTGTGTGTGTGTGTGTGTGTGTGTGTGTGTTGGGGTGTGGAGTGTCTCCTCGTATCTTCACTTCTAAAATAGCTCCAACAGTCCAGTGGAAACTCTGAGAGTATAAATAGACGGGGTGTGATGATGATGATGATGATGATGATGATGATGGTGGGGGTGTGTCCTGACCCTCTGCCCCCCCCCCCCCCCCTCAGGATGCCGGGATGGACCAGGGGGCGTGTCCTAAGAAGCTGGGCTCCTCCAATCAGCTGCGGCTGCTGCTGCTCTACATCCTGCTTCCCACCGTCAGCCTGCTGGGGGCGCTGCTGCTGGGCCTGGCCCTGACAGGTAGGGGCCACACCTGGGGGGAGGGCTCAGAACCACAGCACCGGGTCAGAACCGCAGCACCGGGTCAGAACCGCAGAGGGAGAGGAGGTGTAATGTCATGTTCATGTTTTCACTCCAGTTCATCCTGTCATTATTCCTTCTTTCTTTCAACCTTTCCTCCTCTTTTCATTCTTTCACTTTCTCTCCATCAGTTTTCCTCCTTTCTTTTACCCACCATTCATTCATCTTTCCCTTGTTTTCCTCACTTCTTCTCTTTGATTTCTGGTCCTACCCTCATCTCTCATCCCTCCATCTCTCATCCCTCCATCTCTCATCCCTCCATCTCTCCATCCCTCCATCTCTCATCCCTCCATCTCTCATCCCTCCATCTCTCATCCCTCCATCTCTCATCCCTCCATCTCTCCATCCCTCCATCTCTCATCCCTCCATCTCTCATCCCTCCATCTCTCATCCCTCCATACCTCCATCTCTCCATCCCCTCATCCCTCCATCTCTCATCCCTCCATCCCCTCATCCCTCCATCTCTCATCCCTCCATCCCCTCATCTCTCCATCTCTCATCCCCTCATCTCTCATCCCTCCATCTCTCATCCCCTCATCTCTCATCCCTCCATCTCCAGTTCTTCCTGCTGGAGGACAGAGGAGGTGTAGGAGGACAGATGACACACATGCTGTGTTGATTTAACCGTGTTTCTGTTTCTCTGTGCGTGCTTCATCTGGTCGCCATGACAGTGGGGAGTCCCTCGGCCAATCAGAGCCAGGCTCAGTGAAGGAATGTCAAACGTTTAGGCAGGTAGTGAAGCAGGCGCTGCTGTCCTCCCTCCATCCTCCTCTCCTGTGGTGTTTAACATCTTTTCTTCCTCTGTATCTCAGTCTAATCCCTCCTGCTCCTCCTCCTCCCTCATGGAGTCTCTCCATTAGACGCCTAATGATGCGTGACGCCTCTCCTCTCCTCCTCCTCCTCTCTGTGTCTCTGCCGCCGCCGGCATTCGCTCCAGCAGCAGGAAGACAAAGCAGCTCCTGTTGCCATAGATGCTCAGCAGATGTTCCTCCATCTCTGAAAATAAACTCACAGAAAATACAGGACGTTTACCCAGAGAGCCGCCCCAGAGGTCAGCACTGACCCCTGACCTCTGTGGACCAACCCATCTGGACCATCAGGGAGTTTAGTGAACAGATATCTGCTCTATTAATCCTGCAGAAGGTCCACCATGATGTTCTGTGGCGCTGCTGCAAGGACAGGCTGCAGTTAGGCCTCCTGACCAGCGGGGGCAGCAGTAATCAAAACTCAGGATGAGTGGTTCTGGCAGTAAAGTATCTTCAGTTCTGCTGTTAAAACCAAACGGAGTAAATCAGTTCTGAGGTTCTGGCCTTTAATCAGCCGAACTGGACCTCAGTTACTGGTTTTATTCCTGTGTGTTACTGGGAGGCCAGTCCAGAGAAACATGTAGCATGTTAGCATCCAGACAGGAAGTCTGGATTCAGTCTGAGCGCTGCGGCCCGAGGCGGATCAGACACACAGAGGTTTGTTTCAGAAATAATAAGTTACATTTGATCTAGTAATAAGAGATTCAGATCAGTAACTCCTTCATCTGGATGAAGGAGTTACTGGTTCAGATGGGGGAATGTGATGATGATGATGGTGGTGATGATGGTGATGATGATGGTGATGATGATGATGATGGTGATGATGATGATGATGTTGATGATGATGATGATGGTCATGATGATGATGATGATGTTGTTAATGATGATGATAGTCATGATGATGATGATGATGTTGTTAATGATGATGATAGTCATGATGATGATGATGTTAATGTTAATGATGATGATGATGGTGGTGATGATGGTCATGATGATGATGATGTTAATGATGATGATGATGATGTTAATGATGATGATGATGGTGGTGATGATGGTCATGATGATGATGATGATGATGATGTTAATGATGATGATGGTCATGATGATGATGTTAATGATGATGATGATGTTAATGATAATGATGATGATGATGATGGTCATGATGATGATCTTACTCAAAGTTCCCTCTAATTTTTCATTTAGTTTTATTTCCTGATGAAACCAGACAGAAACGCTCTTCGCGGTTCAGCAGTGAGGAAGAGGAGCGGATCTGTCAGTGACTCATTTATTTTTACATTCACTGATTTTACCAAAAACACAGGACACTCAGCCGGGTCACCATGGTAACGGGTCCGGCTTTCTGGGTCCTTTTGTTTCTTTGCAGGATTGATAAAATGTCAGGAAACAAAACCAGAATCAGAAATGAAGGCATTAGCATGCCTAGGTGGGCCCCATGTGGGGAAAAGGAGGGCAGACTATATGGGTCCCATATGGGTTTGTCCGCGGGTTCCACGATGGTCCCACATGGGTTTGCCCATGTGGGGCCAGAGCCCACATGGGCCCTATATGGTGGTGGCCGACATGGGTTTGTCCATTTAGGGCCCATGTAGGGCCCATGTGGGCTGTGGCCCTACATGGGCAAACCCATGTGGGGCCATCGTGGAACCCGCGGACAAACCCATATGGGACCCATATATCAGCCCTCCTTGCCCCCACATGGGGCCCACCTAGGCATGCTGGCTGAATTCTGATACAGAGAAACATTCTTTTTCCGGTTCTGGTTCAGTTCTCTGGTTCTAGTTCTGGTTCAGGATCTGGTCCCGGATCTGGCCCTGGTTCTGGTTCTGGGTCAGGTCCCGGTTCTGGTTCTGGTTCTGGTTCTGTTCTCTGGTTCTGGTTCAGGTCCTGGTTCTGGTTCCAGTTCAGGATCTGGTCCCGGTTCTGGCCCTGGTTCTGGTGCTGGTTCTGGTTTTGGTTCTGGTTGGGTCCTGGTCTGACCCGCTCTCTGTCTCCTCAGGTGTTTTCGGCGGCGCCCCCCTGGACTCCAGGCCCCTCCCCTCCCTGGGGCCCGTTGCCGACGGCAGCCATGGTTACCATAGCAACAGCACAGCGTCCCCCTCCAACGCCTCGTCCTCCGTGAGGAGCCAGGTGGGACAGGTAGCGTACCACAGCCAGAGCACACCTGCTGCTCCGCCCTCCTCCTCTCAGGCTCTGCCCACCCAGCTGGCCACCCGGCTTCCTGATTGGCTGGCCTCGGTGACATCACTGAGCACCGCCAGGCCAGCCAGCAGCTCCACCCCAGCGCCAGACACAGGTAAGCTTACCTGTAGAGCAGGGCGTCAAAATCAAAGATCTGAATGATCTTAAAGGGCCGGTTCATCCAGAATGTATCGATAAAGATAATCAATAAATCAATAAATCGATGTTCCTCCAGGATTCTCTGGTTGTTTTTTTAATCAAAACCAGATCTTGTGGTGCCAATGAGGAAACGTGTCAGGAGATTTATGATAATGTAGGATGTTAAATGTGACTTTTTATGACTCGCATCAATGATGGATTATTAAACCAAGTCAGGCTGTCTGATGCAGCGTCACTCAAGCTCAACGTTTGGACCAATTTTGAGAAAGTTTGCAGTAAGATCAGAAGAAAATGTGGAGATTTGTTCGTTTTGTGTGAATTTTGTGGATTTGTGAAAAACTGTGAGGACTTATTGGTGTCATTTGGAGTCTGGAGGGCCACATGAACAGCTACGGTGGGCCAGATGTGGCCCCCGCGCCTCCAGTTTGGCACCTGCTGCAGAGCTTCAGCAGCAGGAGGACAATGACTCCCAGAATCCTTCAGGGCTGCAGCCACTTCCGGTCTGTGGTGTTGATCCAATAAGACGGTTCTGAGCTGTCCTCTGCTGACTCCGTCTGTCTCTGTGGAGACTCTGGTGGACCAGCAGAACCTGGACCGGGTCGGGTTCAGATCCATAAGCAGCAAACGGAGCAGAGTTCATTTCTGATCGATGGATTTAAGATTCCCTCCGTCTCCGTCCCTCTGTCCGTCCCTCTGTCCGTCTCCGTCCCTCTGTCCATCTCCGTCCTCTGCTGTCTCTGTGTCTCTCTGTCTCAACGGGACGTTGAGGTGAATGCTGATGAGCCTGGCTCTGTCCTGAGCTCTGATTGGCTGCTGGTAGCTCATCAGACTCAGTGGATGTTTAACCTTCCAGCTGTTTCAAGCTGCTGAACAGAACCGAACTGGACCGGACCGGACCGGGTCCTCTGAGGTTCTGCAGCAGTTTAACGGGTCCTTGCTGCATCAGGCTGTGATTGGACATTAGCGTTAGCTTCCCTGCTAGCATAGATACTCTGTAGAAAACATTCAGGGGTGAAAGGTCAGGCTGATGTTGCAGCAGAATCAGGGCTGGACTGAGGCAGACTTGCCGGGTCGTGGCGCCCCCTGCTGGTCGTGGGAAGTACAACAGCTCGAGCTGCAGCCTCATCCTGCTGGTTCTGGTTCTGGTTCTGGTTCCTGCAGGTCGGTGTCAGCTGGTCCTGGAGCCTCAGTGCCACATGCTGCCCTACAATCAGACCTGGCTGTCCTCCTCCGTCGCCGTGGTGAAGAGTTCAGAGGTCGACATGTTGCTAAGGTAACCGCTTCACACTGACATGAGCACACTTCTGCTAATAGCATTTAGCACTTTAGCATTTTTGCTAACTTTGAAAACATTTAGCGCACTTAGCTTCCCCTACAATAAAGCTACAGAAGCTCTAATTTGATTGGTTGTCTTCTGAGCTTTGAGGGTCATGACATCAGAACACCTGGACATACTGCAGGTAATGAAGGGTTCTGTCTGAACTGACTGGACTGGGAACACGTCCATCAGCAGGTCGTCTGGTTCTGGTTCTTCGTCTTTGGGTCAGCTGGGTTCAGAATCACTGCAGCTTCATCTTTCTGTAAATGCATTAGATGTTTCCAGTTAGCCGGGTTGTTGTTGTTTCTCAGGTCAGAGGTTCTGTGTACTTAACCTTGGAGCGGGTCGGTTGGGCGTTTCTGGCGGGTTTGGACCTGAACCCGGTCGTTTTGTGCTGCAGGTTCTTCAGCTACCTCAGCAGACTGTCCTGCTACAGACACATCTTGCTGTTCGGCTGCTCGCTGGCGCTGCCCGAGTGTTTGGAGGCCGACGGGACCAACAGCAGGTAAGACCTGGTAATGGTTTCCCAAAGGATGCTGGGAAATGTAGTCCCTCTGCAAGGCGCGTTCCCCCAGCAGCTGCTGGGACAGAAAACCATCCGGCAGCTGGGAGTCCAGGACTAAGAATAACACACTCGCATATTAGGACACACACATTTACACAAACACACACACCTTCAGTAACAGTAGCTTCAACTCCACATGACCTCTGACCTCTACAGAGAGTGTGATTCTAATGAAGCTGGGAGCTTCTGGTCGTCCCGGTCCAGAGGGATCTATGACCCAGAACCCGAGACTAGAACCAGTACCGGTTGGAAATAAGTTACTGTTACTGCTGAGTCTGCAGGTTTAAATATCCTGGTTACCACACAGTAAAAACTGCTGGGTTAAAAATAACCCAATACGTAACCCAGCGCTGGGTCAAATATGGACCGACCCAACGCTGGGTTGTTTTAACCCAACTGGGTTGGGTTGAGGGTTTGACCCAGCACATTGGGTCATGGCAACTAACCAAACGTTGGGTTAAATTGACTTGTTTAAATTGGTTAAACTGACCCAAAATTGGGTTGAAATTCATAACCCAACACAAGGGTTATTATACCACTATAGTTGGATTAAAAAAAAATTATTTTAAATTTCACTATATAAAAAAAGGATTAAAAGGCATATGAATTTAAAGCTTCTTTTATTTTCACATGATACATATATAGAGCCAGCAATTTCATTTACAAAAGTTATAAAACATAAGTAGTTAAATCACTTCAATTCATTTGGCTACAACTCCAGAAGTATCTGTTACTCCATATTAGAAAACATTTAATGAAAAAAAGTCTGTTTTAAAGCAAACTACAAGTAAACCTTTCAGCCATTAAACAAGGAGCATTTTTAACGACACTTTAGCATTTTGCCTGTCTCCCTGCATGAGGACATACAGGTTGTCACATTTTGTAGATGCACCACCAGGTTTGTCCCAACCTGATGGAGAGAGAAGACAGAAAAAACAGGCCATTAGTGATGAACTTATATAAACAGCAAACAATTTGAGCATAATTCAGAGATGAATGTTGACTTACAGGCTGGATATCAATGAAACCTTCTGAACTTCCAGGTTGATGGGTCTGAAACTCTACTCCCAAATGTGTAAGTAGGGAGGAGTACTGGCAGCAGCGTCAGGGCTACATCATCTTGTCTGTCTGGCAAACATAAGCTTGTGTTAAAATGTTAAATGTTAACAGTTTATAAACATCTCTTCAGCTTTCAATACCTTAAGGGAGAAAATTCATGTTGTTGAGAAGACGGCCGCTCCTTTCTCTTCTTGGCCATACAAAAGATCTTTGTTGAGAACAAGAGAGAGAAGACACAAAAACAGGCCATTAGTGAATTTAAAGGTAAAGGGATACATTCTCAAAAACTAATTTCTGACTGATTCTAGTTTAACACAAAACCTCACTATTGAATGTAATGCAATTATTTAAACGATCTGAGCATGATTCAGAGATGAAGGTTGACTTACAGGCTGGATATCAATGAAAACATCTGAATTTCCAGGTTGATGGATCTGAAACTTCTCCCAAATTAGTAAGGTGGAGCAGGAAGGGGTACTGGCAGCAGCTGCAGGACTACATCATCTTCTGTATCAAACATAAGTTAGTGTTAAAATGTTGCAGTAACTAGAAAGCATGAAAACATTTTAGAGAACATTTCTTCTGAGCTTCAATACCTTGAGGGAGCAGACTCATGTTCTTGGTCATGCAGAATGTCTTCCTTGAGAACGAGGAGTTTTGCTTAATTCTCCTGAAGATCCTGGATGTAAAATTACAAAATCTATCAGAAAAGAAAATCACAAATCAAACTTTAAGAATGACTGAATTAAATCTTATAGCTGTCTCCACTGCAAATAACTTGTAATTAGCCAGCAATTTCAAATGTTCAGAGTAATTTTATGTTCCTAAAAATAAATATAGCTCTTAATAAAATGACACATATAATTTAATTTAGAAGTAAAACTTAACACAAACTTAGTGCTGAATAACTTTCAGCACCAACTTTAAATAAATGTATTTGTAATTAATAGTAACAATAATAATAAAATGAGCAAACATTAACATTAGATATTGTCTTAGTTTTGCTTTTAATTCGTTGCCGAAAACCAGCGGGAGTTTGAAAGCAATGTGCCGGGAGACGGTCGTTCTCTCTCGGCTTAACGAGCCGCTCCGCCCGGTCAACTGACGGAGCGGGCGAGACGAGCCGGCGGCTGGAGGGAAGCGATAAGTCCGAACACGTCCGAGCAGGTTTGTAATTAAGCTATATGTTAATAAACCGAGCGCATAATTCAGGTTTACACAACTAATTTATCGCCTAATAACTTTGCAAAAGTTATTTTATTTTCAACAAGCATAATATACCCACATTATTAAAGCTCTGCTCGCTCTCCTCCGCCATTACTGCTGGTGTTCGAACACGTAGCCTCAGCCCGCTGACGATGCGCGCGCATATTGCAAAAATCAGGGGACAAACCGTCAACTATCATTTATTTTAAAACTAAATCGATTTTTAAAAATTTGACTATGTTAAGTTATGAACAAATATGATTGAGGTTATATTAAAAACTGAATTTAATTTACTTGACAAATTGTGCCCTTCCCCTTCATCTATTTTTCCCCCAACATCCGTGTTGTAGCAACACCGAAGCTCTTTGTCAGAGCAACCTGCCATAATAAACATTTCAAATAACCATAAAAATAAATATCAAACATGTTTGAAATAAATTCAATTTATGTATAAAATTCTATTAACGTTGAAACTTTATCTTCTTTTTACTTACCATGTCTTATTTCAACGTAGAGGAGAAGTCCGATATGCAACGTTCACAGTCATGTTGAAAATGGAGGCTTGTGAAGAGGGGCGTGGCTTCTTCCAAGTTTCATCTTTAACCCAACCGTTTGGGTAAATCTACCCACCCAACTCCTGGCCCAACAGAAGTGTGCAAGATGTAGACTTCCGATAAATTTCTGACCCAACTCATGAGTTATGAATTTTGACCCAATATTTGGTCAAACTAACCCAACCTATGACCCAACAGCTTTAACCCAGAAATTGGGTTATGAAAATAACCCAGCATTTTTTACTGTGCATGACAACTGCCAGGACAGGCTTGTTAGATTAGTGGATCTGAGGTTCTCCAGGAGGCGGCGCCTCGGTTCTGAACTCCACCTGCTGAGCGGTACAACACGGGTCGGGTCAGGTTGGTACAGTATGGCAGGGTTGGGTTGGTTTGGGTCAGTTGGTTTGGTTGGGTTGGTTTGGTTTGGTTGGGTCAGTTGGTTTGGTTGGGTCAGTTTGGTTGGGTCGGTTTGGTTTGGGTCAGTTTGGGTTGGTTGGGTCAGTTTGGTTGGGTCGGTTTGGTTGGGTTGGTTTGGGTCAGTTGGTTTGGTTTGGTTGGGTTGGTTTGGTTGGGTCGGTTTCGTTTGGTTGGGTTGGTTTGGGTTGGTTGGGTCAGTTTGGGTTGGTTGGGTCAGTTTGGTTGGGTCGGTTTGGTTGGGTCGGTTTCGTTTGGTTGGGTCGGTTTGGTTGGGTCGGTTTCGTTTGGTTGGGTTGGTTTGGGTTGGTTGGGTCAGTTTGGGTTGGTTGGGTCAGTTTGGTTGGGTCGGTTTGGTTGGGTTGGTTTGGTTGGGTCGGTTTCGTTTGGTTGGGTCGGTTTGGGTTGGTTGGGTCAGTTTGGTTGGGTCGGTTTGGTTGGGTTGGTTTGGGTCAGTTGGTTTGGTTTGGTTGGGTTGGTTTGGTTGGGTCGGTTTCGTTTGGTTGGGTTGGTTTGGGTTGGTTGGGTCAGTTTGGTTGGGTCGGTTTGGGTCGGTTGGTTTGGGTTGGGTCAGTTTGGTTTGGTTGGGTCGGTTTGCTGTTTTTCTGATTCCCTTCAGTTGTAGCTCCATGGACCAATGCTCAGGTCCGGTTAGAGTGGAGCTGCTGGTTCTGAACAACATCGTTTATTGATTGGAGGACAGAAAATGCCTTGAGACGCATCAGAACTTCAGCCGTTTGGGTTTAACCTCGTTAACGTCCAGTGAAGTCCAACCATGAGGTCAGGTTCAGAGGAAATGAGGTCATGCTTCCTGTCAGCGGTTTGAAGGGCCTCACTGGAGAACATGGATGATGCAGAGACTTCCTGTTAGGGCTGAGCTTTGGTTGTTCCTGGACGGGTTCACCTCTGATCCTGGGTCCTCAGTTTAGTCTTCAGTTAGACACCAGGACATCCCAGCTGTGGTTCTCATAGACACGATGCTGCTGGTGGCTGGATGAGAAACATTTAGAGTTCACAGCAGAATTAAAAGCTTCTGAACCTGAGAGCATCATCAGACTGTCTGAGGCTGTTCAGTTCAGACTGAGAGTCAGAATGAAACTTTGGCTAAGCCAGGTCCTTACGGAGCACCGGAGGTCTAGGTGAGGTTTTCTCCGGGTTTTCCAGGTTCTGTCGGCTCGGTTCTGTCCGGGTTCTGACCCGCTGTGCTCCTGCAGGAAGGTGGTTCTGCCCTGCGCGTCGTTCTGTGAGGCGGCCAGGGAGGGCTGTGAACCCGTCCTGCAGATGTTTAACGCCTCCTGGCCCGACTTCCTGCGATGCTCACAGTTCAGTCAGAACGCCTCGTCGCCGTCGTCGCCCATGGCAACCAGCGGCCTGACGCCTCCTGCCTGTTTCTCACCCCGTCAGATCAAAGGAAAACCCTGTGAGTCACAACCACACCTGCTGCTGCAGGTAAGCATCACATGGTACGATGACATCACCTGACTGTCTGCTCTCTGATTGGTCGGCAGCTGTGTGCGGCGGGAAGGACAACTTCCTGTGTGCGACTGGAATTTGTGTCCCTCAGAAACTGGTGTGCAACGGTTACAACGACTGTGACGACTGGAGCGACGAGACACACTGCGGTGAGCTCACACACACACACACACACACACACACACACACACACACACACAGAGAGAGAGAGAGAAACACACACACACACAGTCTGATTGTCTCTTGTTTAAATAGCATGGAAAGTTTTCAGCCCGTTGCCATGGTGATGTTTGTGCTGGTAATTGATTGGCTGACAGCAGGGTGGGGCTTCCTGAAGCCTCTGTGTGTGTGACATCAGCGTGTTGCCGTGGGAACGCCTCTCCTGACCCCATCCTGACCCCTACCTTCATGCTGCAGGAATTTGTGGTCCGTCAGAGCCGCTGAACGGAGCCGAGGTGGAGGATCAGGGCCAGAATGATCTGGACCCATGCGGGGAATCTGGATCGGGTCAGACTGTGAGGATGATGATGGTCCGTCTCTGTTGCAGAATGTCCTGATGAAGAGTTTCGGTGCAACACGGGCCGCTGCCTGAGTCCGGTTCTGGTCTGTGATGGTTATGACGACTGTGGAGATCTGAGCGACGAGCTGAACTGTGGTGAGGAAACCTTTAACCTTTGACCTTTAACCTGAACCAACCAGGAAGCAGACAGTAGGGAGCAGACTGACTGCCACCTGGAGGCCAGGGGGGGAACAGCAGCAGGAGAAAACTGTCGACTGTGTGTGTGTGTGTGTGTGTGTGTGTGTGTGTGTGTGTGTGTGTGTGTGTGTGTGTGTGTGTGTGTGTGTGTGTGTGTGTGTGTGTGTGTTTCAGTGTGTGACCTGTCCCGGGAGCACCGCTGTGGGGACGGACGCTGCGTCTCCAGGGACTGGATCTGCGACGGAGACCACGACTGCCTGGACAAAAGTGATGAGACCAACTGCTGTGAGTTCCTGTCGGAAACATGAGATCTGGGTCGGGGCGCTGGGGTTCCACCCGGCACAAACCCGGTTCTGGTTCTGTTTGTGTCTGCAGCCTGTCGGAGCCAGGGCCTGCTGGAGTGCAGGAACGGTCAGTGCGTTCCCTCGGCTTTCCGCTGCGACGGCGAGGACGACTGCAAGGACGGCAGCGACGAAGAGCACTGCAGCCGGGAGCAGAGTGAGACATCTCTCCATTCCACCCATCTCTGCTCTTCTTTCCTCTGTTCAAACATGAGAAATAAAGACTCAACATTTATGCTACAGATAAACTAGTTTCATCTTAAACAACCAGACAGTTTATTAGAGGAGATCTGGACCAAACCAGGCTGTAAATGATTCTGTTTAAATCTTGAATAATTAATGTCCTGAATCAGCTTCACTAGTCCCGCCCACATTTATATAAACACATTAAACCCCTTAAATAGAACCTGCCTGACAGCATGAAGCAGGCTAAAGGATGTTAGAAATATCCACAACTCAATGCTCAGGCATAATTTTGAGTTTTTTACACATTTTTCTTCATAACTGGTGAAAATCAAGTGATGCTAACTCCCACCTGTAGGTGGCAGTGTTTCTTACTTTTGCTCCACTGTTGATTCAGCCTTGATGTCAAGTTATCATCTGTGATCGATGTGTAAAAAGTCACATTTAGCGTCATATGTGCAAAGAACAATTATCACTGAATTCCTTGTAAATATTTCTGAAGTAGCACCACAACATTTATGAGTTTGATTTATAAACAAATCACAAAAATAATCAGAATCTTCTGGAGGGACTGAATGTTGCTCTGCATTCAGCACCAATCAGACACATCTTCTTTATTCCATGTTTTCATTTTAAACTTAAGTTTGAATCCTAACCTGACGGCCTCAGGATGCCGTAGCTAACTGTTAGCATGAAATGTTGAACTTTGACATGGTAATGTCAAACAGACTGAACTTATGCAGCGCTTTACCAGTCATTTTGACCATCCAGAGCATTTTACACTACAGTCACATTCACCCATGCTGCTGAGTGAATGTCTCCCCCTGCTGATGGTTCCCTTCCTGATGGTTCCCCTGCTGTTGTCTCCTCCAGACCCGGGCGGATGCCTCCCCGCTCAGCCTGGCTGCAGTTCCTCTTCCTGTCCAGCGTGTGGAGCCGGTACCGTTGCCTGTGACCCCCGGAGCAACAACTGCTGTGAGTAGAGAGGGAACCGGTCCTCCACTACAGGTCCAGACCAGCTGAGGGAACCATGAAGGTGTCAGAGAGTAAAACTACCTGGTATACAGTTCAGATAGCAGTTAGTGGAGCCCCCTGGTGGTGGTCCTGGTAACTGCAGCCTGTCTCCCCCTGGTGGTGGTCCTGATAACGGCAGCCTGTCTCCCCCTGGTGGTGGTCCTGATAACTGCAGCCTGTCTCCCCCTGTTGGTGGTCCTGATAACTGCAGCCTGTCTCCCCCTGGTGGTGGTCCTGATAACTGCAGCCTGTCTCCCCCTGGTGTTGGGGACTGGTAACTGCACCCTGTCTCCCCCTGGTGGTGGTCCTGATAACTGCAGCCTGTCTCCCCCTGGTGGTGGGGACTGGTAACTGCACCCTGTCTCCCCCTGGTGGTGGTTCTGATAACTGCAGCCTGTCTCCCCCTGGTGGTGGGGACTGGTAACTGCAGCCTGTCTCCCCCTGGTGGTGGGGACTGGTAACTGCAGCCTGTCTCCCCCTGGTGGTGGGGACTGGTAACTGCAGCCTGTCTCCCCCTGGTGGTGGGGACTGGTAACTGCAGCCTGTCTCCCCCTGGTGGTGGTTCTGATAACTGCACCCTGTCTCCCCCTGGTGGTGGTTCTGATAACTGCAGCCTGTCTCCCCCTGGTGGTGGGGACAGGTAACTGCAGCCTGTCTCCCCCTGGTGGTGGGGACTGGTCCTGACTCTGCCCTCTGGCCTGCAGCGCGCTGTGAGCCCATCACCCTGGAGCTGTGCATGAACCTGCCCTACAACCAGACCAGCTTCCCGAACTTCCTGGGCCACCTGTCCCAGAGAGAGAGCTCTGTGTCCTGGGAGTCGTCCCTGTTCCCGGCGCTGGTCCAGACCGGCTGCTACCAGTACCTCATGTTCTACGCCTGCACCCTGCTGGTCCCTAAGTGCGACCCGCTCAGCCTGCAGAAGGTCCCGCCCTGCAGGTCAGTGGCTGCGTCCGGTGCTACACGGTTAGCGGCGGCTGCAGCTGAGTCCCCCTGTCCTCTGTCCTGCAGGTCGCTGTGCCGCATCGCCAAGGAGAAGTGTGAGTCGGTGCTCGGCATTGTGGGTCTGCAGTGGCCTGAGGACTCCGACTGCAGCCAGTTCCCAGAGGACGGAGGAAACTCCACCTGCCTGCTGCCAGAGGACGGAGTCGACGGTACGGTTTGTCCTGATGATGATGATGTCTCATCTAGCTCCGAGACCTTGATGCTGCTCCGTTGCCATGGTTACAGAGTGCTCCCCCAGCCACTTCAAGTGCCGGTCCGGCCGCTGCGTCCTGGCGACCAAACGCTGCGATGGACACCTGGACTGTGACGACCACAGCGACGAGGACAACTGTGGTGGGACAGAGTCCAGATGCTGTCCTGCTGCCCTGCTGTCTGTAGTCTGACCCTGCTGCTGTCTCTGCCTCAGGCTGCTCTGAGCGCGCTCTGTGGGAGTGTCCCGGCAGCACGCTCTGCATCAAGCCCTCCATGATCTGTGACGGGTTCCCAGACTGCCCCCTGCAGGTGGACGAAGCCAACTGCTGTGAGACTGTTTCCACTGACCTCTGAACTTTAAGTTAGGCGCACTGACCCTAACAGAGCGGCGTAGCGTTAGCTCTGTATGGTATTTAGCAGAATGAAAAGCTAAACCATTTAGCAGCTGTTTGATTAACAGCCTGGCTGTGAAAGCTGGATGAGGGATTCTTCTGCATAACTCATCTGTTCCTTCTGTGCTTTCCATTTGCTTAATAAAGTTTCCTAAAACAAATTGAACATAAGAAAAAGAAAAGGAACTGGTGGGTACACAGTTTATCCCCCTTCAAAATAAGAGCGTGAATATAAACGTCTGACTATGTGAGGAAGAACTGAAAGTTTATAAACCAGCTAACTTCAAAATTTATCCTGAAAATGAATTTAAGGGAAGCTAACTGAGCTAAATGTGTCCGTCAGTAAAATGCTAAAGATTAGCTTAGCTACTAGCGGATTAGCAGAATGTGGCGACCTCTGACATTTAGTGACACAAAGTATCTCTTCATATTGGTGGAGGCAGAGCCGTGTTTATGGATAACTTGTTTTATGGACGTGTTTATGGATAACTTGTTGTGTTTATGGATGTGTTTATGGATAACTTGTTTTTATGGACGTGTTTATGGATAACTTGTTGTGTTTCTGGACGCAGCGGTCTGCAGGGACAACGAACTGGCCTGTAACAACCACCAGTGTGTCCACCGCACCCTGTGGTGTGACGGGAGGAGGCACTGCTCTGACAGCTCCGATGAGTGGAACTGCGGTACAGTCACAGCTTTGTTCAGATGGTTAAAGTTGGATAAACTACCCAGAGCTGCAGAGACAAACATGCACTGGGTGAAAGTAGATGTGTTTTTAGTGACTGTAGGGGGCGCTGTTGTAATGAACAGCCGTTGCTGATGGATCCTGTGCTGATCTTGGTCTCTGCAGTCTCCCTGTCGGATCGGTCCGGTTCTGTTCTGACCGTGTTTAAGACGGCAGCGGAGTACCAGGTGTGTGCCGACGAGTGGAACCCGGAGCTGAGCAGACTGACCTGCGAGCAGCTGGGACTAGGGTAAGGTTAGTAACGGACCAGACAGAGCCGTGGTTCCCCCACCTGGACCGGTTCAGCACCGACTCATCACCATACATGGATCCGTCTGAAGCAGAGTAACTGTAAGCAGCTCGTCCTCAGGGCCCCCTCCTCGGTTTCCATGGTACCCGACCAGCCTGGAGCACCAGGCCGTCGCCGTTGGTTACACGTCCATCCAGAGTGGAACCTCAGAAACGGTTCTGCCCTGCAGGCCCGACTGGAGAAGAGAAGGTACCACTGATGAATGCTCAGTTTATCCCACAGTGTCGGTGAGGAGCGGTGTGGCTTTAGGGTTAGCCCCGTAGACGGGATCCTGGTGTTGCTTTAGGGTTAGCCCCGTAGACGGGATCCTGGTGGGGCTTTAGGGTTAGCCCCGTAGACGGGATCCTGGTGTGGCTTTAGGGTTAGCCCCGTAGACAGGATCCTGGTGTGGCTTTAGGGTTAGCCCCATAGACGGGATCCTGGTGTGGCTTTAGGGTTAGCCCCGTAGACGGGATCCTGGTGTGGCTTTAGGGTTAGCCCCGTAGACGGGATCCTGGTGTGGCTTTAGGGTTAGCCCCGTAGACGGGATCCTGGTGTGGCTTTAGGGTTAGCCCCGTAGACGGGATCCTGGTGTGGCTTTAGGGTTAGCCCCGTAGACGGGATCCTGGTGTGGCTTTAGGGTTAGCCCCATAGACGAGATCCTGGTGGGATGAAAACTGATTTATTCTTTTCACTGCAGCAAACATTGATTTTAATCCATGAAAATCAAACAAGAAACAGATTCTGTCTCTACTATCATCTCTTTGAGTCGAGTTATCCTGGACAAGCCCCCAGTTTATGTAAAACACAACAAACATACAAATATTGGGGGCTTGTCCGGGATCCATTCTGGTTCTGTCTGGATTCTAATAATATTTTCTATGAAAACACAGAAAACCAACAATCAGTTAAATCAGATCTGATTAGTTCAGTTCTGGTTCTGTTTCTGTTTGATTTAGATTTTAAAAGGAATAAGTTTTACCATGACAACACACATGACACACAGCTCCACATTATGAGGTCACCAGGTGACCTTTGACCCCATCTGAATAAACGCTTAGAACAGATAAATGTGAGGATGAGACGAAACCTTTTACCCCTGATCAGAAACAAAACTGAAGTTATTATCTGTGGACCTAAAGCGGAGAGATCTAGAGTTATAGATCTAGAGTTTTAGATCTGGAGTTATAGATCTGGAGTTGTAGAGCTAGAGTTATAGATCTGTAATTGTAGATCTATAGTTATAGATCTGGATTTGTAGATCTAGAGTTATAGATCTGGAGTTGTAGATCTAGAGTTGTAGATCTGGAGTTGTAGATCTGGAGTTGTAGATCTAGAGTTGTAGATCTGGAGTTGTAGATCTAGAGATATAGATCTGGAGTTGTAAATCTAGAGTTATGGAGCTGGAGTTGTAGATCTAGAGTTATGGATCTAGAGTTATAGATCTGTAGTTGTAGATCTGTAGTTGTAGATCTAGAGTTATAGATCTGGAGTTGTAGATCTGGAGTTGTAGATCTAGAGTTATAGATCTGGAGTTGTAGATCTAGAGTTATGGATCTGGAGTTGTAGATCTGTAGTTGTAGATCTGGAGTTGTAGATCTGTAGTTGTAGATCTGGAGTTGTAAATCTAGAGTTGTAGATCTGGAGTTGTAGATCTAGAGATATAGATCTGGAGTTGTAAATCTAGAGTTATGGAGCTGGAGTTGTAGATCTAGAGTTATGGATCTAGAGTTATAGATCTGTAGTTGTAGATCTGTAGTTGTAGATCTAGAGTTATAGATCTGGAGTTGTAGATCTGGAGTTGTAGATCTAGAGTTATAGATCTGGAGTTGTAGATCTAGAGTTATGGATCTGGAGTTGTAGATCTGTAGTTGTAGATCTGGAGTTGTAGATCTGTAGTTGTAGATCTGGAGTTGTAAATCTAGAGTTGTAGATCTAGAGTTGTAGATCTAGAGTTGTAGATCTAGAGTTATAGATCTGTAGTTGTAGATCTAGAGTTATAGATCTGTAGTTGTAGATCTGGAGTTGCAGCTTCAGTTATTACAGCTAGAAACTAGAGATCAGGTCCAGAATCTGGGAGCAGTGATGACCTCTGACCTCTGACCTGAGGCTGCAGAGCCACATAAAGACGGTTCCAAAGCCGGCCTTCTATCATCTCCTGAATTAACAATCCTCCTGTAATCTGGAACCAACTCCCAGTAAACTGCTGAGCTGCTGAAACACTGAGCTCCTTCAGACTTATGACATGTTTCTGTGGTTTAAAGTGTTGAACGTCTTTCAGCTGCTAGTTCATGTAGATCTATAATGAACCTAGTCCAGGCTGGTTTCCTCTGATGTTCTTCAGTGAAGTGCTGTGTAGCTCAGTCACACCTGTGTCTCATCATGTGTAAATGTTCCCTGCTGGCCTCCTGCAGCCACGCCTGCCACTCCAGGAGGAGAGTTTCGGTCCGATGCTCCAGAGCAGGTAACCCGTCTCCTGCAGGATGATTCTGACCTCAGGTCCATCCTGATGTTGACCTCTGTCGCCGTCAGAGTGCGGTCTGCGTCCAGCCCTCCGTCCTCACAGGAAGAAGCGGATCCTGGGGGGCCGGGTGTCCAGGCGTGGGGCGTGGCCCTGGCAGTGCTCGCTGCAGAGCGGTCAGAGCGGACACGTGTGCGGCTGCGTCCTCATCGCCCGGCGCTGGGCTCTGACGGTGGCTCACTGCTTCGAGGGGTGAGAGGCCGGCTCTGTGTCTGGGGGGTTCTGGGACTGATCCCAGCTCATCTGGACCCGGTTCTGTCCACCAGGAGGGAGAACGCAGAGCTGTGGAAGGTGGTTCTGGGCCTGACCAACCTGGACCACCCCGGCGCCCACAGTCAGACCCGCAGCGTTCGCTCCATCGTCGTCCACCCGCGCTACAACCGGGCGGTGGTGGACTACGACATCAGCGTGGTGCAGCTGGACTCTGAGGTCAGAACCTGCAGAACCTCTGCGACCCAAACAGAGACGGCCGGTTCTGATTGGTTCTGGCTCCTTACAGGTGGAGGAGACGGCCCACGTCAGGCCGGTGTGT
This sequence comes from Poecilia mexicana, assembly GCF_051168715.1. Classification (NCBI taxonomy): domain Eukaryota; kingdom Metazoa; phylum Chordata; class Actinopteri; order Cyprinodontiformes; family Poeciliidae; genus Poecilia; species Poecilia mexicana. The sequence continues at coordinate 28,288,571 of NW_028263387.1, forward strand.
CTGCCCCGGCCGGGGCAGCTGCCGACGCCGGACTCCTACTGCTACATCACCGGCTGGGGTCACATGGGCAACCGGAGTGAGTAGAGGCTGGTCGCCATGGCGACGAGGTCATCAGACAGGGAGCAGGGCAACCGAACGCCGGGAACGCCGGGAACACAGAACCACACAGAACCAACACAGAACCACAGATATACGTAGACATACACAGATTAGATATAAACGGAGTATTTAGATGAGGATTCATTAACCATGAAGGCCATGAACAGATTTATGGATTAATAATTAACCTGGAGTTTCTTCAGTCAACAGTCAGGATTTTATCAGAACCAAACCGACCCGTTCGGTCCTCAGGACCTCGGTTCTGATGACCCGTTCGGTCCTCAGGACCTCGGTTCTGATGACCCGTTCGGTCCTCAGGATGGTTCTGATGTTTCCCTGCAGGCAGATTCTCTGTTTCTATCAGCTTCAGCTTCACATTTTATTAAACCCACAACATGATAAGATGAGGACAAACCACAGGTCCAGTTTGATGCTCTGAAGGCGGCTGAGTCCAACGGTGACACCGAGCCTCTGTCCCCGGGACGTTTCTGTCCCCAGGACGTTTCTGTCCTCAGGACGTTTCTGTCCCCAGGACGTTTCTGTCCCCAGGACGTTTCTGTCCCCAGGACGTTTCTGTCCTCAGGACGTTTCTGTCCCCAGGACGTTTCTGTCCTCAGGACGTTTCTGTCCTCAGGACGTTTCTGTCCCCAGGACGTTTCTGTCCCCAGGACGTTTCTGTCCTCAGGACGTTTCTGTCCTCAGGACGTTTCTGTCCCCAGGACGTTTCTGTCCTCAGGACGTTTCTGTCCTCAGGACGTTTCTGTCCCCAGGACGTTTCTGTCCTCAGGACGTTTCTGTCCTCAGGACGTTTCTGTCCCCAGGACGTTTCTGTCTCCAGGACGTTTCTGTCCCCAGGACGTTTCTGTCCCCAGGACGTTTCTGTCCTCAGGACGTTTCTGTCTCCAGGACGTTTCTGTCCCCAGGACGTTTCTGTCCTCAGGACGTTTCTGTCTCCAGGACGTTTCTGTCCCCAGGACGTTTCTGTCCCCAGGACGTTTCTGTCCCCAGGACGTTTCTGTCTCCAGGACGTTTCTGTCCCCAGGACGTTTCTGTCTCTGAGCTTCATGTAGTTTGAACTTTAACTTCCCACTCAGGAGTTCAAACTGTTTCCAGCTCATCTTTTGTCCTGAACTTGTTTCTGTTATTAACTTTATATTTATAATTTTCCTTTGGCCTCTTTGACTCTCAGCCTGATATCAGAACCAACCGAGTCCAAGTTCCTTCATCAGAATCTCTTCCCCACATTTTATTCAGAATTGTACTATTTCTGACCAAAGGGCTCATATTATAGAACATTTATACACTTTATAAATTTATACACTTTATAAATTTATACACTTTATAAATTTATACACTTTATAAATTTATATACTTTATAGATTTATACACTTTATAAATTTATATACTTTATAGATTTATACACTTTATAAATTTATACACTTTATAAATTTATATACTTTATAGATTTATACACTTTATAAATTTATACACTTTATAAATTTATACACTTTATAAATTTATACACTTTATAAATTTATACACTTTATAAATTTATACACTTTATAGATTTATACACATTTTCTTCTCGTCGTTCTGTCTTTCATACATTTTCTCATTTTTAAATATCTCCTAAACTTCTCAGTAAAACTCGTATATTTATTAATTTAAACGTTTCCTGTCTGGTTGCTCTACGATCTCTGCTGCTTTTCTAAAGAAAACATTTCATCTTATTATTGTATCTTAAAATGATTTGTTGGGTTTACAGATCCGTCTGGTGATAATCAGAGGAGCCATCTTTAAGTGCAGCTTGTTCTGATCAGATTTAGACTATTAATATTTCAGAGCCATGCTGATGTAAACATGGATCATTTTCTCTGTCAGCTACCAAAACAGGAGCAGAGATGTTATTATAACATCCTTAATAAAGTGATAATAAACATGTTTATCAGCGGGTGCAGAGCAGCACTGCTTGTTTTCATCCTGTCATTCATCAGATGACAACATGACAGGCTGTTTTTCTCTGGTTGTTTTTCTCAGCTGAGCTGAACCTGGACAGGAAACGGAGGAGAGCAGCTTGTTACTGTTCCCACATCACTCAGCCGTTCACTTTATTTCAGCTAATAAACCCAAACAGGACATTTTCAGCGTTAGGGATTAAACGTCATCCTGTCCCTGTGGAGTTTCTCCTCATGTTTCAGTGAAGCAGACAGGAAACCTTCCAGCTCCTCTGATGATTTGCTGAAACCGAACAGGACAGCCTGTAGATAACTGAGTTTCCCATTTCCCCTGAACGCCTCACGCTGTGTTTCTGCCCTCAGTGCCCTTTAAGCTGCAGGAAGGCGAGGTCCGCATCATCTCCATGGCGCAGTGCCAGTCCTACTTCGACATGAAGACCATAACTCCCAGGATGCTTTGCGCCGGCTACGAAGCAGGAACCGTGGACTCCTGCATGGTACCAGGTGCTGTCAGTGTGGTCAGTTCTGGGTCAGAACCGCCTGTAGAACCGGCTGTGTGTTTCAGGGCGACAGCGGCGGCCCGCTGGTGTGTGAGGAAGAGGAGGGTGAGGGCTGGACGCTCTTCGGCCTGACGTCCTGGGGCAGCGTCTGCTTCAGCAAGGTGCTGGGGCCCGGCGTCTACAGCAACGTGACCCACTTCACGGCCTGGATCCAGCAGCAGATCTACGTCCACAGCTTCCTGCCCGACTGACGCCGGCAGGAAGTGATGTCACTGACTGTGCCTGACCCACAGAACCTCTGCATCCGCCCCACTGGACCTCCTCACACATGAACATTCATGTTTTCATTCCAACCAGATGGGTCCCACTTCTTTTGTTTTCAAATTAAGAGCGTTTTCCCCGTTCAAAGCTACGTTTGAGTCACAAAAACATCCTGAAGGTTTTTATTATGTTTGTTGTGTTTCTGCTGCTGAAACATTTTGTTTCCAGTTTTCAGGAAAGTTTCAGTCAAAATCTTTATTTTTATAAATGTTTAAAGTCCAGCATCAACGTCTCTGTGGCGTTTAAACAGTAAATTATTTAACACAAACTCGGAGGGAAAAGCCTCCATTTACACCTTGAGGATCTTTTAATCGAACTTTTTCTTTTGGTAGATTTTATTTCTGTTTAGATTAAAATGATGTTTCCAGAAAATATCAAGTGATCAGAAACGACTTCCTGTCTCCTCCAACTCGTGTTCCTATCTTGTAACCAAGAGCAAAAAGACAGTAAAACCTGTTTATTAGTAACATAACATATAAGGAGAAATAAACAAATATTAACAATAAATTAGCTAATTATTGCAGTAAAATCATATTTTTCTGTATTTCATTTATAAATATATCACTAACATGAAAACGTTTCTCTGTGATGTGAAGCACAGATGTAGCACACTGACGCCATATTCCTGTTTTATATGAAGGCTAGCTCTGTTAGCGTAGCTCTGTTAGCACTAGCTGTGTTAGTACTAGCTCTGTTTGCACTAGCTCTGGTAGTGTTAGCTTTGTTAGCATTAGCTCTGTCAGTGTAGCTCTGTTAGCAAAGTTAGTGTTAACTCTGTTAGCACTAGTTCTGTTAGTGTTAGCTCTGTTAGCGTGGTTCTGTTAGCCCTAGCTCTGTTAGCATCAGTTCTGTTAGCATTAGCTCTGTCAGCAGTAGCTGTGTTAGCAGTAGCTGTGTTTGTGTAGCTTTGTTAAAACCAACAGATTGATTTTATTCATAATCATTAATTAAGGTTTAATGTGTTCACAAACAGAATAACTAAATGAAAATGAACACCATGTTTTATTTTATCTGAGCGTTAGCATTTAATGCAACTAGCTTGATGCTAATAATTTGTTTTAGCAGTAAAAATGGACTCATCTTTACATTTTCATTTAAAACATCTTCAGTCGTAAAGCCAGAAGTTGTAACAGTTTAAAACGGCACAATTTATTATTTTTGGCACAAATTAACCCAAATAAAGGAGATCAGTGTGTTTATCTGACTGACGATTAAAATAATCATTTTTAGTTACAAATGTTTGCTGTAAACAGTTTGGTGATAAAATCCATAATCAGACGTGAAAACAGCTGAACTGCTGCTGATGAAGTTTAGTTTTAGTTTGTTCTGGTAAATATTCATCGTTTTGCTGAATCCATGTTTTAGTTTCCAGACTTGTTAAAGTTTTGGGTTCTGGACTCGACTGGATGCTGAATGTTTCTGACCAACCAGAACAACCAGAACAACCAGAACATCCAGAACAACCAGAACATCCAGAACAACCAGAACATTCCTCTGCTTTGGGTTTCTTCAGGTGTTTCCTACAGCTTTTTGTAAGTTGAGCTTCTCACAGGTCTGTGTGTGTGTGTGTGTGTGTGTGTGTGTGTGTGTGTTTTTTTTTCCGTGTGTGTGAGATCATCCAGTCACGCGTTCAGGTCGTGTTTTGCATCTTGTTTCAGCCCTGATCAGGTTGTTGCCATGACGACCAGGTGACCTGTGGTGAATATCTGCTTGTATTTTCTGTTTCTGGCTCTAATAAAAGTTTCCACACTCAGTGGGTTTGACTCACCGTCTGTCTGCACATCTTTCCACTTCCTCTCCACAGAGGAAGGAACCAGCAGGTTTTTATAGACGGGATCAGACGGAGGATGTGTCAGAAATATTATTCCTACTGACATAAACCATCATATTAAACTCCATGGATCAGATATCAGCCCTGAGATCCTGTCGGTTTATTAAACTACAACAATCAGGAGTTTGTCTCCAGGTTTCATCTGAATGTTACACATTTTATTTCAATAAAGTTTAAATAATATATTTCCTCTGATGTATTTAAAATGTATCAGAGGAGCCATGAGGACTGAGAACATGAGGGAGAAGCAGGAAACACATCATCCTGATTCTGGTCCAAAACGTTTTGGTGCCTCAAGATGTTCTCACCTGCAGAGGGAACTCGTCCCTCCAGCTCTGACCTCTGACCTGCAGAGGGAGCTCGTCCCTCCAGCTCTGACCTCTGACCTGCAGATGGACCTCGTCCCTCCAGCTCTGACCTCTGACCTGCAGATGGAGCTCGTCCCTCCAGCTCTGACCTCTGACCTGCAGATGGAGCTCGTCCCTCCAGCTCTGACCTCTGACCTGCAGATGGAGCTCGTCCCTCCAGCTCTGACCTCTGACCTGCAGAGGGAGCTCGTCCCTCCAGCTCTGACCTCTGACCTGCAGAGGGAGCTCGTCCCTCCAGCTCTGACCTCTGACCTGCAGCAGATGTCTGGTTTCCTGGAGGTTTCATCCCCTGGTCATTAATCTTGATCTCTGCTTCTGTGTCCAGGTTGTTCTCCTGATGGTCTGAGGTTCTGCTGGGTCAGCAGGTCCGTCTCTGATTCAGCCTTTATAA
>NW_028263387.1:28924035-28928037 GCF_051168715.1 Poecilia mexicana
GAGCTCTACCTGAGGGTGAGATCTGGAAATGAGCAACACATGTGATGCGGTAGCTGGGTGAGATCTGGTTATTCAAGAACTGCTGGGATCATATTTGATTCAACGGAGCCAAGCCAACCCTTCCCCCCCTCCAGGTGATTAAAGAGATGCCTTTAGCTCCAGGCCTGGTTCTCTTCCTGGAGGTCAAGGCCTTTAGCTCCATGCCTGGTTCTCTGCCTGGAGGTCAGGGCCTGCAGCTCCAGGCCTGGTTCTCTTCCTGGAGGTCAAGGCCTTTAGCTCCAGGCCTGGTTCTCTTCCTGGAGGTCAGGGCCTGCAGCTCCAGGCCTGGTTCTCTGCCTGGAGGTCAGGGCCTTTAGCTCCAGGCCTGGTTCTCTGCCTGGAGGTCAAGGCCTTTAGCTCCAGGCCTGGTTCTCTGCCTGGAGGTCAAGGCCTTTAGCTCCAGGCCTGGTTCTCTGCCTGGAGGTCAGGGCCTTTAGCTCCAGGCCTGGTTCTCTTCCTGGAGGTCAAGGCCTTTAGCTCCATGCCTGGTTCTCTGCCTGGAGGTCAGGGCCTTTAGCTCCAGGCCTGGTTCTCTGCCTGGAGGTCAGGGCCTTTAGCTCCAGGCCTGGTTCTCTGCCTGGAGGTCAGGGCCTTTAGCTCCAGGCCTGGTTCTCTGCCTGGAGGTCAGGGCCTTTAGCTCCAGGCCTGGTTCTCTGCCTGGAGGTCAGGGCCTTTAGCTCCAGGCCTGGTTCTCTGCCTGGAGGTCAGGGCCTTTAGCTCCAGGCCTGGTTCTCTGCCTGGAGGTCAGGGCCTTTAGCTCCAGGCCTGGTTCTCTGCCTGGAGGTCAAGGCCTGCAGCTCCAGGCCTGGTTCTCTGCCTGGAGGTCAGGGCCTTTAGCTCCAGGCCTGGTTCTCTGCCTGGAGGTCAAGGCCTGCAGCTCCAGGCCTGGTTCTCTGCCTGGAGGTCAGGGCCTTTAGCTCCAGGCCTGGTTCTCTGCCTGGAGGTCAGGGCCTTTAGCTCCAGGCCTGGTTCTCTGCCTGGAGGTCAAGGCCTTTAGCTCCAGGCCTGGTTCTCTTCCTGGAGGTCAAGGCCTTTAGCTCCATGCCTGGTTCTCTGCCTGGAGGTCAGGGCCTTTAGCTCCAGGCCTGGTTCTCTGCCTGGAGGTCAGGGCCTTTAGCTCCAGGCCTGGTTCTCTGCCTGGAGGTCAGGGCCTTTAGCTCCAGGCCTGGTTCTCTGCCTGGAGGTCAGTGCCTGCAGCTCCAGGCCTGGTTCTCTGCCTGGAGGTCAGGGCCTGCAGCTCCAGGCCTGGTTCTCTGCCTGGAGGTCAGTGCCTGCAGCTCCAGGCCTGGTTCTCTGCCTGGAGGTCAGGGCCTGCAGCTCCATGCCTGGTTCTCTTCCTGGAGGTCAGGGCCTGGAGCTACCCCAACCTACCCTCCCTCCCCAGCCCAGGTAATTAAAGAGATGCGGTTGTTTCACATTTAACATCTTTATTGAACATTTTTAATTGTTTTCCTCCGTCTCTCTCTCCGAGTCCCCAGGGGTGGTGGAGGAGGCCAGGTCCGAAGAGGAGTCACCTTGCCGGGGGGGGAGTGGTGGGCTGGCTTCCCCGGAGCCTGGAGAGGAAGATTGTGGCGCTGTGGCCCGGTCAAACTTGCTCCGGATGTCCGCCAGTTGTTCCGCCGTGAGCTGGTTGGCGTAGAACCTGTCCGCGGTCCTGGTGTCGTGGCACATGACCCGGGCAAGCTCTCCTCTGACCTCGCTGCTGTGTGCATCCCTTGCCTGAAAAACAGAATAAAAATGTATTAAAAAACCTGGTGGTCTTTTCTTCCCCCCCCCCCCTCCGACCGGAGAAATGTGCTACCCACGTGTGTGGCCACTGCGCTGCGGAAATCAGTCATGGTGGGCCGGCCTGGAAGCCCCATCTCCGTCCAGGCACACTGGGAGAACCGCGTCAGCTTGGCAATCCGCTTCTGTTTGCTGCTGAAGAGGAGGAACCGGCACGGTGGGTTCAGCGTGCTCCGGACGGAGAGCCACCGGACGAACCAGCTGAACTCGGCGTGGGTCAGGAACAGCTGGGCCGCCCCGAAGGCCCTGTTGGTCTTGTGGTTCCTCACCTGAGAAGGGATGAGATGAGATGAGCTCCAGGAGCATGGAGCTCAGTGCGCCTGGTTCTCTGCCTGCAGCTCCATGCCCCTGGTTCTCGTAGATCCACTTACATTGATCACAAAGCCTGGAGAGCCTTCCTCAGCATCCTCCATCGCCTCCTGGAGCTCCCCCACCGTCATGTTGGTCAGCACCCCAGGCCGGTGGCCGTAGACAGCAGACAGGTAGCAGGCCAGGTAGCCGTAGAGCCTGTGGCGGAGCTGGACGTTCGAGGGTGCCGCCTCCAGCTTCCCGAGGAGCACAGGGATGGTGGCCGTGGCCAGGCTCTTGCACCTCCGCAGCTGCTTCCTGCCGATGGACCTCTTGGCCTTGGAGCGCTTCACGGAGATCTGGTGGAGGGTTACCTCGGTCACGATCTGCTGGAGGTCCGCTCTGACCGCCCTGCTCACCCCCCTGATCTGTCTCTTGGTCAGCCTGCAGCCCCTCGGCGGGGTCTCGGAGAAGTAGTCCATGAACTGCGAGAAGTTCACCAGGTAGACCTTGACTGTTGTTATGGCTCTCCCCCTGTCCTTCAGGGCTTGTGGGAAGGCGTGGATCTTCTCCAGGTCATGCATGAACGCCCAGGTGGCGTTGAGAGGTTTCCCCCGGGCCACGAAGGAGAGAAGGCTCCGGATCCGGCCCAGCTTGGAGCGCGCGTTCATGCGGTGCTGCGGGGTGGGCAGGGCCCCACGGAGGTGCGTGTGGTACTCCTCCAAGTAGCTCTCCACGGCAGCGGGGAACACTAGCGGGGCGAAGGGGAGCAGGGCAAGCCCTCGGACCGCCCTGGTGCTGCTGGAGCCGGCCGGAGGGTCAGAGTCGCTCGTCTCCGCCTCTGGCCGCGTCCCGGCAGGGGCAGGAGAGCCAGCGTTGGAAGCAGGACCAGGAGGGGGAGAGCCGGGGTCGGAATCAGGACCACCAGGACCACCAGGAGGAGGAGGAGGAGGGCTGGCCGTGGAACCAGGAGGAGGAGGAGAAGAGACGTTGGAACCAGGGGGCGGCGAGGCGGGCAGAGAACCAGGTCTGTGGGAGCGAGGCGGAGAATCCCTACCGGAAAGAGGCTCCAGGGCGGTCCCCGGAGAAGAGGAGACATCTCCGTCCTCCCCCGGCGATTCTGGGGCCGGTGGCTGCCGCTCCGAGACGTCCAGCTCGGATGCCAGCTGCGGCGTGGGCTCCGTGGACCTCAGCTCGGCCAGAGCGCGGAGGGTGGCCCTCCAGTGCAGAAGGCGGAGGTGGTCCCTCACGGCCCCGATGTCCAGCTCCTTGTGACCCGCGTAGAGGTGGCGGTCCACTCTCGGACCTCTGTAGCTGCACCCCCGGACGGGACAATCCAGCCCCCGGACGTTAACCCGTCCGTGGGCAAACGCCAGGAGGATTTTCCGCTCCTCCTTGTTCAAAACGTGGTGAACCCTTTCTAAATGCTTCGGCAGCTGAGCAAACTTACTGCAGCAGATTGGACAACGTCTGTAGGGTCCTTGGTGTGGCATCTGGAGGCTTCCCCGGTGCTCAAAACGTGGAGTAGAAGCGTCTCTGTCCGGCTGCTGCAGCTGGAATGAGCAGGTGCCGCCTATTGAGGCCAATTACCTGCAGGGGAACGGCGGGGCTGATTGCTTCCAGCTGTAAGGCAGCGCGCAGCCGCTGCCCTCCGGCTAATCAGCAGCGTGAGCGGAGGCGGGGCAGCGCTGACGCTGCCAGGGCAGCGCTCACGGTTGCCAGGTCAGCGTGAGCGGAGGCAGGGCAGCGCTGACGCTGCCAGGGCAGCGCTCAGGGTTGCCAGGTCAGCGTGAGTGGAGGCAGGGCAGCACTGACGCACGCCCTGGCAGCGTGAATGGAGGCAGGGCAGCGCTCACGCCCGCCCTGGCAGCGTGAATGGAGGCAGGGCAG
>NW_028263388.1:460000-530000 GCF_051168715.1 Poecilia mexicana
TTGACATCAAACTGCAGGTCTGACCTCTGACCTTATGAAGTTATACTAAGTTTATTAGTAAACTCCACTGATCTATACTATGATTTGCAGTATTGATTATAAAACTGCAAAGATGAATTGAGTATGAAAACGGTGAGTAAGTAAAAATCCATCCAGTGTTTCTCCATGTTTAACACTGAAAGACGGATAATTCCTTCAGGATTCAGCTGCAAAGCTAACAGTAGCTGCTTCATCAGCAGCTAATCCTGTTTGAGCCATGAATGAGTGAGCGACAGGCTAACATGTCATTAGATTCTCTCATCCTGAGATTACGGCGCATGCAGCCTGCTGTGGAGCCGACAGGCTGCCTCAGGAAAACCTAATGGAATCATCAGCAGAGACGCAGCAGCAGCTTCATCCATTTAATAAGAGAAGAACCTGAATCCGCTAAGATCCAGGAGGAGCTAATGTGGCGCTAAGATGGTGCTAACATAAACCCAGACTGCTAACAGCTTGAGCTAATGCTAACTGTATTAGATCATAATTTGTTGTGTTTTATCTTCATTTGCACAGTTTATATTTCATTGAAAAAATAAATTCTCACTTTCAAGAGACACTTGTTGCAACATGATATAAACTCAAAACCGTCACAAAACAAAGGACCGTATTCAGGTGGAAATCTGTCAGATAATTAATCACAAAGATATGCCTACTGCCATTTTGACCCTCATTAAAATCCTCCAGTGGAATCAAATCAGGCTTTGGACGTTTGAGCTAACACTAGCAGTTTGAGCTAATGCTAACAGCTTGAGTTAATGCTAGCAACTCGGCTGGATGGTAACAGTTGGTTCTGTTGCGCTCCATATGTAGGAGAAATTTTAACTCTATGTTTAAGTTACAAACTTTTTCACAGTTTCTAAATGTTTGTAATATTTTCCCATAACATTCTGGATATTTTGATACAAAATATGTTTGCAGTTTGTGTCTGCTGACTGTAGTGCTTAGCATCTCGGCTAACTACTGTTAGCATTTCAAGCTAAGTGTTTTAAAACCTGCTGGGCTTTAACAGTCATTGCAGTGCTTTGATTCTGGAGTCTGGCCGTCACTGTGACCGCAGCAGGCCAACAGAAACATATTTATTATTATCATGTTGTTGTGTTGGCAGCCATATTGGATTTTGTGGTCAGACTAGGTGAGAAAAGGCCAGTTTTCTCAGTCGGTATTCCATCTCTGGAGCTTTTTGCTTGTTTTTGGAAGTTTCTACTTTCAAGGTCTTCCTGGCTAACCAGGAAGTGAGGAAGAGCTCCATGGAAGATGAAGCTGAATGTTTACAGATACGAAGCTGGAAAGAAAACAGGACAAAGAAACAAACAGAGAAACAGTAAGAAGGCTCAGAGTTTGATGCTGAAGATACCTTGGAAAGCTTTAAGAGCTGAAACACGGCGTCCAACTGGCGGCGTGTTAGAAATGATGAAATCCTTCCTGCTGTGAAGTCGCATTAATTCACGTTTCCTTTGTGAACCAGTCATATTTCTGTCATAACACAACAAGGAGCCCTGTGTGATGCTAACTCCTCCCTGATTGGTGGATTTAAATGTCACCTTGGTTTTGTGGTGGTGCTGAATTAATGGAGGGTTAACGTTAAGCAGCCAGAGCAGTGCAGGGCGAAGCCTCCGGCTGCTGCAGCATGGAGGTGGAGCAGCTTTTCACACACTCTGTAATTACTGCTGGAGGCGCAGCGGCTGGCCAGAGATCATCCTGACAGACTGGAGGCAAGGGGCGGAGCCAGGAGGGGCGGAGTCAGGAGGGGGCGGAGCTAGGATGGGGCGGAGCCTGGATGGGGCGGGGCTAGAGCTAGGAGGGGGCCTCCATCTTGTTTCCATCTGGTGAAGAAGGAAGTTGCTCTCAGTGTCTTCAGAGGTTTTCAGTGGTTCTTGGTGCAGCGCCCCCACAGGCCAGGAGGGGAACAGGTTGGTGTGACTCAGAGCAGAGAGAGAGAGAACCAACAGAAAGGAGTGAGTTGGACCATCAGGAGGGAAACAACCTGAAACCTTTTATTTTGAATTTGTTTAAAGTAAAAAGCTTTGCTGGCTCGAGGTCAGGGTTCAGCTGGAACAATCAACTGATCACTTTGGTCTTCAATCCTCTCCCTCCTAATCGTCTCCTCTTTCCCAACCTGCAACTGAGTTTCCACATCACAGCGTCTCCTCTCAGCCTGCATGCTGACGCGCCGCAGCAGCTGCAGCAGCAGGCGGTAAATGTGATGAACGTCTCGGTAGCCATCGACCATCAGCCATCTTTGTGAAGCTGCTCTCACTCTCGCTGCTCTGTGGCTGAATATTGACTCGTCTGTCGGTTTTTCCTCAGTCTGCCTCTAAAAGGTTTTCACCATCGATCCTTCGGCTGTTTTTTGTTTTCAGAACAAGATCAGAAAGTAAAATCAGTTCTTCTTTTCTGTGGTGTCAGTTTCTCAAAATGCATCTGCTCTGATTTCTGTTTGTGTGATGAAACACCTACCATGAATAAGTTTGCTCCATCCTTCCAGACCTGCAGCTGGCATTAACCGGTCTAGTCCAAGTCAGCGCCTGTCTAGCCTTGAAGGATTTGTGTGGTTCCATGTGAGAGAGGAGACAATCCTCTGTGACTCCCAGCCCAGGATTTCTGAGGGTTACAGCTGAACTCATCGTTTCACAACAACCAGACCTGCAGCTGATGAAGCGGCTCCATCATTATGATGATGATGATCATCATCATCATCATCATCCTCTGCTGCTGCAGCAACATGCATTACCTGCAGCGAACAGGTGCTTTCCATCCATGTAAATCAGCTGCAGGTCAGAACGCTGCAGACGCCTGTAGCAAAGAGGTCTCACTCTGTCTGAAAACCAGAAACCCAAAGCTGCTTTTCACTTTAGGACGAGACGAACGGCTGGAATGACGAGTCAGCAAACGTCCCTCAGCTTTGGGTCACCTGGTTCACCTGCATGTCGGCTCACAGCTGAAGCCTCATGCAGACGGCAGCAAGAATAAGATCTAACAGAAACAGAACCGACGTTTCAGCTTCGAACCGCTGGGGCGCAGAATGTCCTGACAATACCTGGTCGGGTTCTGCTCAGGTTCTGGTCGGGTTCTGCTCAGGTTCTGGCTGTCAGCGTGCTGAGCTGACAGACTGCTGATGACCTTTGACCCAGTTTATCATGTTTGGCTTCTGCAAAGACAGAATGTTGATCAGGTCTGTGATGACCTCTGGTTCTGGTTCTGGACACGGATCAAAATCCAAGTGGAAGAAATTCTGAGGAAAATAAAATGATGTGATGAAAATTTGAACTTTGGTTCCAGGTGTAAATAGAACTAGGGCTGTTGTAAACGAATATTTTAGTAATCGAGTAATCTATCGATTATTCTTACGATTAATCGAGTAATCGGATAAAAAAAAATTCTAAAATGAAATATTGGTAAATCTGGCATAATACCGGTGTTACTATCAGATATCAATATCAGTCCAATTTTTCATATTTGAGCATCCCTAACAGTTTCTTTTTTGTAGTTTAGAAAACTAACCTGTAACAATAATATCTCACTTTCTAAGTTAACCAGAAGAAAAGTTATAGAAAAATCTGAAATTATATTGAATTTAATAACAAAGAGGCAGGCTCACAAATATGCTTATAAAAATGTCTACAATCCAGCTTTTAGTTTATGTATTCATCTTCAGTGAGTTTAATAGATTAATTAAACTCACCTTGCCACCTAACCTGTCACGCTTTGGGTTTGAAAATACGGGAAATGCCGCCTGGAGTGGGAGGAGAGGGCGAATGAACGAACGTGGGGTGGAGGGGAGGAAATAGACCAGCGGACTGACGAACCGTTAGACCGGGGGACGAACACGGGGGGAAGCAATACGGGATATTTACGACACCTTCACTGGTCACACTCAGAAACTCATCTACCAGCCATGTACGATGCGCTCCGCCACCCGTTTCTTCAGACCGGGATATGAAATGTATTGTGCGGTTCGTCGGTAAAGCTACATTTACACGGTAAGCATCAGCTACTCAGCCGCCCGCCCTGTTCAGGCTATCCGCTCACCTCAGCGCTCTTCCCGCCGTTCGCTTTCAACCAGCAGCCCCGGAGGAGAAATGCTGCCGTACTCCAGGCATTCCCCCAGTCATTTTAAGGATCCTTATTGGTTCCCCAAAAACGATAAAAAGTCGGGCATTATCATCAATCAATAAAATCCCCACGGGCCAATCTTGAAGATTGGACTTTATGCCGCTGAGACTTAGCTTTTGTCAACAACTCAGAGGCGGAAGTGAGAGCTCCGCGCAACGCAAATGAAGTCCCGGCCGGAACACGGTGCGCTAACTAATAAAACATAAATTAACGAAGCTTCGAGGCAGGTAAATTTTCCTCGAGGAATTTTAGTAATCGAGGTACTCGAATCATTCGAGGAATCGTTTCAGCCCTAAATAGAACAACAGTCAGCAGAGGGATTTTGCCTGGTGACCTTTAACCTTTACAGAGCAGCTGAAATTAGCTGGCTAGCTGTCTCTGCCGTTAGCTTCAGCCTGTCGGCCATTAGAGACGGACTGAAGGCTGCAGCTGCTTTAGCTCCAGCAGCAACTAGTCGGGGAGAGGGCTTAGTGTCAACCTTTGGTCCAAACAGAACCCAGTTTGGCTCTGGATCCGGTTCTGTAAGCTGAATCGGGTCTGACCCAGAGGAATGAGAGGGAACGACCAGGAGCTGACCGGGTTCTGATGCCTCAGCTTCATCGGATCGCTGGTCTATCAGCCGGCTTTCTGGATCGGCAACATGCAGATCAATCAGAGATCAATATAAGATCAGCCTGAGTAATCATTGATCAAACCTCCCCCCCCCCCGGCTCCCCCCTCCGCCGCAGCGCCATAGTGATAGGATCGCTCAGCCTTCAGGTGAATGTTATCGGCTGCAGCGCGTTGAAGGAGCGATAACACCTGCGGCCGACTTCCAATCTGCATATCAAAGCCAAATTCCTCAGCCATCTGCGTGTATGGAGTGTATGGACGCTCTCTCTCTCACACACACACACACACACACACACACACAAAGGTGCTTTCTAATGTCCTCCTCCGTCTCAGAGGGAACGTGTTCATGCTCTGTTCCTTTCTGACAAACTGAAGCTTCATTAATCGCTCAGACCCACCTGAGTCTTCCTGATCCCTGATCTGTGTTTGGTGGGAACTTGGCTTTGGAAGCGTCCGCCATCTTGTTGCTTCGCGGTGAAGACGCTGTCAGTCAGAGCCAGCCACTCCTCCGTCCCGCCCGGACTTCACGAGTCGGCCTCCATCAGACCCTTAACAGGACAAAAACCTGAAGCCTCGCTGCTCAAATCAGAATCAAACCGCTCAGATGGTTCAGTGGGAAGGCCTCTCTCTCTCATATCTGCGATTTGAAAGACTTTCACCGTCTTCATCACGTTCAGAATGTGTCACCTTTAGCTCAGGTAAAGGAGTCCAAGGTGTGGATCGGGGGCCATTTACGGTCCGCTGAAGCATTCCAGGTAGCAGAAATGGACAAATCTGGACTTCAGACACAGAGATGAACAGCTTCTCATCTTTTAGGACGTTTTACAGAAACATCTTTAGGCAATAGTAGCTCATCATAACAATCCATGTATTGTTATGAGCCAGGAGGTAAAACCAGGTTCTCTTGTCACGTTCCAACATTCCTGATGGTCCTGATTTGCTGGGATTTTTGTTTCTGCTGCCTCACAAACCAAACCTCAGAGCTGAAGACTTGGATCGACCTGAGCCTCAGAACAGATGCAGATTACACTTCTGTCCCACGCTGCTGCAGCAGCTGCTGGGAGCGGTTCTGCAGCAGTTTCCCTTTAACAGAGAACAGAGTTTGATCAGAGAGATTAAAATACCAGCCGAGTCTGGGCATGAAACCACGAGCTGAACCTGCTGCTCATTGTGTCACTGTTAGCTTCTATGACTGTTAGCTTCTATGGTTGTTAGCATATGCAGCTGTTAGCTTCTATGGCTGTTAGTATCTCCTACTGTTAGCTTCTATGACTGTTAACTTCTATGGTTGTTAGCATATGCAGCTGTTAGCTTCTATGGCTGTTAGCTTCTATGGTTGTTAGCTCATATGGCTGTTAGCATATACAGCTGTTAGCTTCTCTGGTTGTTAGCTTCTATGGTTGTTAGCATCTGAAGCTGTTAGCTTCTATGGTTGTTAGCATCTGAAGCTGTTAGCTTCTATGACTGTTAGCATCTGCAGCTGTTAGCTTCTATGACTGTTAGCTTCTATGATTGTTAGCTTATATGGCTGTTAGCTTATATGGCTGTTAGTTTCTATGGCTGTTAGCATTTGCAGCTGTTAGCTTCTATGACTGTTAGCTTCTATGGCTGTTAGTGTCTGCTGCTGTTAGCTTCTATGACTGTTAGCTTCTATGATTGTTAGCTTATATGGCTGTTAGTTTCTATGGCTGTTAGCTTCTATGGCTGTTAGCTTCTATGACTGTTAGCTTCTATGATTGTTAGCTTATATGGCTGTTAGTTTCTATGGCTGTTAGTGCCTGCTGCTGTTAGCTTCTACAGCTGTTAGCTTCTATGGCTGTTAGCTTCTATGGCTGTTAGATTCTATGACTGTTAGATTCTATGACTGTTACCTTCTACAGCTGTTAGCTTCTATGGCTGTTTGCATCTGTGACTGTTAGCTTCTGCAGCTGTTAGCTTCTGTAGCGGTTAGCGTCTGTGGTAGTGCTTATATGGCTTCCGGTGTGCATTAATCCATCTTAAGGTGCATTCAGAGTCTAACTGTTAAAACAGACGAGCTTCTATTGGCTGTGGTGAGGAAATTACAGCTGTATCATTTCCTGCAGCATCGTCAACCATCTTGGTTTTCTTTACATTAAACATGGCTCAACAGGAAGATAGTTATTACAAATTTAGTTGATGATTAGTTCAATAATTGAGTCATCTCGATAAATTGATCCAGCCCTAAACCTGATAGATTTCTGTTCTGTTGTGAATTGTCTGTTTTTAGCCATAAAAGGAGAAATGCAGCAGTTTAAAGGTACTGAGATTAAAAAGTTCTTAAGTTATTTTCTGAATCTTGTTCTGGTTCAGCGGCAGGAGAATCTGCATCTGGCAGATTCTTAACGTCAGAGAAATGGATCAGCAGCGGCTGCAGCTGGTTGTTGTTGTTTGGGAGGAAAAGCAGCAGAGAGGAGAGAACATCTGGGATTAACACGCTGTCCTCTGACCGGGCCGGACCGGGCTGGGGGGGTTCCCATTTATCGTGTTTATACAGGGCCTGCTCAAATATGAGCTTTGGAGCCTCGGCTCACCATGGAGCGGGTCAGGAACCCAAAGTACAATCCATGGAGCTCTGCAGTGTTGGATCACCAGGACCCGCTAGAATTTAGACCTGAGCTGGACTGGTCTGGTCTGGACTGGACTGGACTTGTCTGGACTGGTCTGGTCTGGACTGGACTGGACTGGACTTGTCTGGACTGGTCTGGTCTGGACTGGACTGGACTGGTCTGGACTGGTCTGGACTGGACTGGTCTGGTCTGGACTGGACTGGACTGGTCTGGACTGGACTGGTCTGGTCTGGACTGGACTGGTCTGGACTGGTCTGGACTGGTCTGGACTGGTCTGGTCTGGACTGGACTGGTCTGGTCTGGACTGGTCTGGTCTGGACTGGATTGGACTGGACTTGTCTGGACTGGTCTGGTCTGGACTGGTCTGGACTGGTCTGGTCTGGACTGGACTGGTCTGGACTGGACTGGACTGGACTTGTCTGGACTGGACTGGTCTGGACTGGACTGGTCTGGTCTGGACTGGACTGGTCTGGACTGGACTGGACTGGACTGGACTTGTCTGGACTGGACTGGTCTGGACTGGACTGGACTGGACTGGACTTGTCTGGACTGGACTTGTCTGGACTGGTCTGGTCTGGTCTGGACTGGACTGGACTTGTCTGGACTGGTCTGGTCTGGACTGGACTGGTCTGGACTGGACTTGTCTGGACTGGACTGGACTTGTCTGGACTGGTCTGGACTGGACTGGACTTGTCTGGACTGGTCTGGTCTGGTCTGGACTGGACTGGTCTGGACTGGACTGGACTTGTCTGGACTGGTCTGGACTGGTCTGGTCTGGACTGGACTGGACTGGTCTGGACTGGACTGGACTTGTCTGGACTGGTCTGGTCTGGACTGGACTTGTCTGGACTGGTCTGGACTGGTCTGGTCTGGTCTGGTCTGGTCTGGACTGGACTGGTCTGGTCTGGACTGGACTGGACTTGTCTGGACTGGACTGGACTCGACTTGTCTGGACTGGACTGGTCTGGTCTGGACTGGACTCGACTTGTCTGGACTGGACTGGTCTGGTCTGGACTGGACTGGTCTGGACTGGACTGGACTTGTCTGGACTGGACTGGTCTGGACTGGACTGGACTGGTCTGGACTGGACTGGACTGGTCTGGACTGGACTGGACTTGTCTGGACTGGTCTGGACTGGTCTGGTCTGGACTGGACTGGTCTGGACTGGACTGGACTGGACTTGTCTGGACTGGACTGGTCTGGTCTGGACTGGACTGGACTGGTCTGGACTGGACTGGTCTGGACTGGACTGGACTGGTCTGGTCTGGTCTGGACTGGACTGGACTCGACTTGTCTGGACTGGACTGGTCTGGACTGGACTGGACTGGACTTGTCTGGACTGGACTGGTCTGGTCTGGTCTGGACTGGACTGGACTGGTCTGGACTGGACAGTACTGGACTGGTCTGGTCTGGACTGGTCTGGTCTGGTCTGGTCTGGACTACCTGCTGCTGCTCCTGGTTGTTCTGGGTTTTATTAAAGGGTACCAGAGTAGAAGAGGCAGAGCCGCTCTCTGTTGTGTTTAAACCAATAAAATCCGACAGCTTGTGATTTATTGTTTATTCCTAAATATGGTGATATTTACAATACAGATATAGATATGCACATATAGATCAGACTGTATATTTGTCAAGGTTATTAATTACTTTCAGGACGAATCGGTTTTTGTTCTGAAGATGGAAATCCTCTCCAGTAAATTCCTTGTTTTTAATCTCAAGAGTTTAATTTCCGTTTCCTTCCTGTAAACGGTTCCTGGATATTTCAGCATGTTTTCGTCTCGTTTGCACCTCGTTTTATTTTTACTGCTTCCTGTTTTCCAAACGTCCAGCCGCACCCATCCATCCTCTTCATCACACCATCCTCCTCGTTTGCAACAGACACACAGCGTCTGATTGGCCGAGAGGAAAGGGGCGTGGCCTGCCGTCTGTCTCAGCTCTGGAAAATGTTCATTTGCTCTTTATTGTTTCTCGTCTCATAAACATGTTTTTCCTCCATAAAACCTTCCAGCTGCTCCTTATAAACTGTTAACTAGGTGAGTTTGTTTGTCTGGTTCCTTCTGCTGATGAAACGTTCAGAAGCTAAAAGAAGATAAAAGCTCATCAGAGGAGCTGATGAGCTTTTATCATGTAGGACAGACATTCGGTCCGCTTATCAGCAGAAACCATGATCCAACCAGAACCAACCAACCAACCAGAATCAACCAGAACCAACCAGAACCAACCAGATCCAACCAGAACCAACCAGAACAACCAGATCCAACCAACCAACCAGAATCAACCAGAACCAACCAGAACCAGAACCAACCAGATCCAACCAACCAACCAACCAGAACCAACCAGATCCAACCAACCAGAATCAACCAGAACCAACCAGAACCAACCAACCAACCAGAACCAACCAGATCCAACCAACCAACCAACCAGAACCAACCAGATCCAACCAGAACAACCAGATCCAACCAGAACCAACCAGAACAACCAGATCCAACCAACCAACCAGAACAACCAGAACCAACCAACCAACCAGAATCAACCAGAACCAACCAGATCCAACCAGAACCAACCAGAACAACCAGATCCAACCAACCAACCAGAATCAACCAGAACCAACCAGAACCAGAACCAACCAGATCCAACCAACCAACCAACCAGAACCAACCAGATCCAACCAACCAGAATCAACCAGAACCAACCAGAACCAACCAACCAACCAGAACCAACCAGATCCAACCAACCAACCAACCAGAACCAACCAGATCCAACCAACCAACCAAACAGAACCAACCAGATCCAACCAACCAACCAGAACCAACCAGATCCAACCAACCAAACAGAACCAAACAGATCCAACCAGAACCAACCAACCAACCAGAACCAACCAGATCCAACCAACCAACCAAACAGAACCAACCAGAACCAAACAGATCCATCCAGAACCAACCAACCAAACAAAACCAACCAACCAACCAGATCCAACCAACCAACCAGAACCAACCAGATCCAACCAACCAACCAGAACCAACCAACCAACCAAACAGAACCAACCAGAACCAAACAGATCCAACCAGATCCAACCAACCAACCAACCAACCAGAACCAACCAACCAACCAACCAGAACCAACCAATCAACCAACCAACCAACCAACCAGAACCAACCAGATCCAACCAACCAACCAACCAACCAAACAGATCCAACCAGAACCAACCAGATCCAACCAAACAGAACCAACCAGAACCAAACAGATCCATCCAGAACCAACCAACCAACCAGAACCAACCAACCAACCAGAACCAACCAGATCCAACCAAACAGATCCAACCAGAACCAACCAGAGGCCTCCAACCGGCCTTGAGCTGCAGCCTGGAGCCGGACCGGTCCAGACCTGTAGAGAACGGACCGCTCCCCCCGCGCCCTCCCACCCTCTGACTCTTCCTGACCTTTGACCTCCTCCCTGCTCTGCCTTGCTGTGGTTTTGACGGTTGCTCTGTAATCTGCACATATTTGCGTTCAGTAAATCAGTAAATCGTTAGAAGTTTCTGCCGTGTTGCCCGATTACGTGTTTCCTTTCCGTTGCCGTCGCCCGCCGTGGCGCTGCGAGTCAGAACGGGTCGGCGCGCCGCTGCCAAACAGTCCAATTAGTCTAATTGTCTTGGCTATAAATTCAGATCCAGACATGAAGGCATCTGGAGGAGGCTGCATTACTAATTACTCAGGCAGTTTGCAGCTCGTGCTCGGAGAGGCGGCACAAAGAAAAGGGTTTAATGGCGGGGAGTGGCGCGGTGGTGGATGGTGGTAATTTTAAGCTACAATTGATTAAAGAAACTCACAAGTTGAGGCACAGTTAAATGAAATTGTGCACAGCGGGCCGGGATATAAAAAGCCTCTTGGCTTTATTTGTGGAACAGCGTGAGACCTGGCAGCAGGTTCAGCTGCTGTCAATCATCCGCAGGTGAAACGCTCCTCGTTCTCCCCGATGCTTCCTGTGTAAATATGTGCTGGGAATATTCCAAAGAAATCCATGGATTAGCATTTTTAGCGTGTGGTTGTGCTTTCATTGAACCCAGGCTGCAAGCAGAAGTACAGAAAACCTCAGTCCGTAATTATGCAGCTGCAGTTACAGCAAACATATGAAAGAGCTTTAAATAAACGTGGAAAAGGCAAAAATTCCCCTGCAAACGGGTTGGGAGGAACACAGCATTCCTCTCTGATGTAGTTCTGCTGACAGGCCTGATCCAGGCCCGGTTCTGACCCGGTCCAGGCCCGGTTCTGTTTGGAGTGGGACCAGCAGTGGTGGGGTTGGGATGTGATGCGTTCTCTGACTCAGACTGCTTTCATCACTTTCAGGCGATGTCTCGATTCACCGTCTGGATTCTCCTGCTGCTGAATGACGCATGTTTCACGTTGATGACCAAAAGTCGGAAAATGCGACATGGGCGTTCAGCCTGCAGACGCTTTGGAATCGGTCCCATTTAATTCCACATATGGGTCAGATCGGATCGGATATGGATCAGTTCAACTGCTGTGTGAACGTAGCTGACTAAGGGTGCATTCAGACTAGATAGTCCGGTAGACTCGGTTCGATTGGGGACCAAAATTGCAACAGTTGTTACATTTTCAGAGCTGTAGTTTGTTTTCACACTGCACTGAGTCAAACGACCCAAATTAACTGAAAAACCTGTTCCCCCCGTCGCCTGTGGGGGCGCTGCAGCAAAATCTACTGAAGGCATCGACACAAACCCTCTGAAGAAGACCAGCGCAACTTCCTCCTTCACTAAAAGTAAACAAAAACAGAGCGGTGTCAGATTTTAACATAGACATAATATAAGGATAGACCCTCATGGACCGCTCTCGCCTATTGTCGCTGACGAGATTTAGGGCGGCCATCTTGGAGCGGTCCACCACTCCACTCAGCGTTATGTGTTTAGCAGCACAATGACGTATCAGCGGATTTAATGATCATAACACACTTTTTGTTACTGTAAACCATATTCAAACATCTATCAAAGCTACATTTATAAACAATTGTATTTTTTAAGTATGTTTTTAATACATAGTTCAGCATATTTAAATATACTTAGTGGCAATAACAATAGAATAGGAATGGAATATTCTGATATCGATGTATGAAGAGCATATTACAAAGCACACAGCCGTTCATAGTTTAATAAATTATTTAGTAATATCAATATATATTTATATAACTATACAAACACTAATAAATAATTATTAATACTGAATAATATATATTGCATACATGTTTATATATATATGTCACCCCCAAACTGGAGCAGTGGCTCAAACAGATCCCAGGAACAACATCAGACATCTCAGTCCAGAAATGTGCAGTTCTAGGCACATCCAAGATACTGGAGGAGAACCTGAAGCTCCCAGGCCTCTGGTAGAGCGAGAGAGAGAGAGAGAGAGAGAGAGAGACCACCCGCAGAGGGTGAGAGCGGATTTTTTTTTTTATATGATTTTCAGCAGAGGAGTTCCAGCTTCAGAGATTCAGCAGCTGAGATTGAGTCCAAAATCCGGTGAGATCCATCCTGCAGTGAATCCGTCTCTCTTTATAGATTTCTCCCTCTTCTTCCTCACATCGTGTCTTTAGGAAACTTTCAAAACAAAAACGGAAGATTTAGGATGTATCTTACTTTTGACAGAGTGAAAGAATATAAATAATAGTCTTTACTACCTGTGTAAACTTTGCCGGTGAATGTTATAACACATAAGTTTTATAATATGTGTTATATTGTTTCATTTCTAATATAGGCCCTTGTGTCAGATAATCTAAGCCAATGTTAGAGAATAATTAGTTTTTTTAGATGTACAGAATCTCAGTTAGCCTTCATAGCGGGGCTGAACCCCGTATTACACCAAGCACTGTAGCTAATATTAGCTGGTATCTCGCCGATGGACATAAATACAGTAAAGCAGTGGTTTCCAAACATTTTCTGCGCCCCCCCCCCCCCCCCTATGGATTACAAATGGCTGTCTGGTTGAAACGACGCGTGTGACTTTTTGGGGGGCAAAATGAATGTACGTAGCTGAAAATAGACACCAACATCTGTAGCCTACAAGGTGCTTGCTAAGCTTAAGGTTCTGTATTGATATTAGCTAGTTATCTTTTAGCTAACATTAGCTAGTTATCTTTTAGCTAACATTAGCTAGTCATCTTTTAGCTAACATTAGCTAGTCATCTTTTAGCTAACATTAGCTAGTCATCTTTTAGCTAACATTAGCTAGTCATCTTTTAGCTAACATTAGCTAGTCATCTTTTAGCTAACATTAGCTAGTCATCTTTTAGCTAACATTAGCTAGTCATCTTTTAGCTAACATTAGCTAGTCATCTTTTAGCTAACATTACCTGCATCCAGCAGCTTTACTCACCACGGTTAGTTTGGAGGGAAAAACTGTGAAAAGTTCTTTGCGTTTTGCTGCCGTGATTCTAACACAAACCTGCGTAGCTCCGCCCAGCAGCAGCAGGTCTCCTTCACAGGTGGAAACCCAGCGCGAGCGTCGTAGCGCTCATGTTGCGTTTAAAGGCGGCTCGGAAAAACAGGTTACCACATGTTAACAACGGATTAAACAGTTTTAACTGCTGATAAAAGTGACAGAGGACACAAATATGGGAAGTGAGGAAGCCTCTACTGTATCAAATTGACAGGAATAACAGAGAGTTGGCCAATCTAAGGTAAAAACCCAGCGCGTACAGTGTTCATGTTTTGTTTTGTTTGGGAACCTCTGCAGTAAAGTAATATTCTAATCACAATATATACACAATAATATGTCCATCTTACTTGTGAAATGTTGTCTGTGGAGCCCTCACATCAATAATCCATAGATCCGAACAACAATATCCCTCAGTGCTGAGGCATCTTCTGCTGTTTTGATTGAGCACAGTAGGAGGGTATACCGCTCCAAGATGGCCGCCGTATTTCCTGCTCCGGAGCAGCCAATGCGGGGTCTACTCTTATATTACGTCTATGGATTTTAGCGGTTGTAGGATTTCTTAATTCATATACTTTACTGGTTTGGACATAGCCTGTTAGCCGCTAACGCTAGCGACGCTCCTGCAGGCGCCATTACTGCGCGGTGAGTCTGTCCACTAAACCAGGCTGTTCCAATGCGGGATGAGCAGGAATCTGTCACAAAATGATCGCAGCGCCTTTATTTCTTACTCGATTTCTATAAACATGGCTTCGATTAAAGCTGAGGACATTGTTGATTGTAAATATTCTCCCTTGATATAAATCAGTTCATTTAATGATTTTGCCCATGACTCATTGTGCTGACTCAAAAGCACTGACTGCAGCACAAAAAACAATCTAAATTAACATTAAATTTCTGATAATGTGTGACATCAGAGCGTTGTTCTCAGAGCCGCAGCGTCTGGAAATGATTTGCTCACTTTTTACGTTTTTACTGTTTAAACTAAACAATAGTTTTATATGTTTAAGGCAGATGGAATCCAATAAAACTGCTTTTGTAGTTTTGAACAATTCAAAATAAAAAGCTGCATACTTTAGCATTAGCATGCTAACGTTAACACTAGCATGGTCCTTTTCTTTGTCAAAGAATAACTGATATCCATAAATACCTGAGACCTTTTCTTAAAATGCTAATAGAGGTCAAACATACCTTAATATGCTCAGTTGAAACCATCTGAGCACACAGAAGCTAATGTCTACAGTCTCAGATAATAGCGTAGCATTTTGCCTGTAGCTATTTTAGCTTAACAAGCATTTCTTTAGAATATTTCAGAAAGGTTCTGTGAAAAAGGTATACTTTGTTGAAAATAGTGAACCGTGATTGAGCAGACTATGCGGGGGTTTGCTGTACACTCAGTAACTCTAAATGAGCTCCATTATTTTAAAAATGTTTTTAGCTTCCTGTGCGTTTCAATAATCATGCATTGACTTCATGGGTGCAGCAGGGATGTTTCCAGTCTGAAACCAGTCTGATATGCAGCGTTAACTAATCACCACCATTAACACCTGAGAAGGTTTTCTCCCTTTCAAGTCCAGGAAATGAGAAAATCCATTAGCTGAATGCCCCCCCCACCCCATAAGCCAGCGTTGCCCCGTCGGGCGGCGTGACGACGGCGGAGGAAATGGCGCCGTTAATGGCAGCTTTGATTCCCCTCCTGTCACTAATGCAGCCACATGAAAGACCAGAGGAGCAGAATCAAGCCAATCAGGAGCCATCTGATGGCGGCCTGGATCAGCAGAGACCATTTCATCAGACTGTCCGTCACGCTGCGGCTGGGAGCCGGGATGTGGTCCAGCGGGTCGTTGACGGGTTGCCAGGTTGGCTGCTTTCAGCCCAGAATCAGATCAGCTTTTTGTGTTTATTGATCAAATCTAACGATCAGAACAGCAGCTGAGACAGTTTCTACTGTGAAGGTTCAACCTGCTGCTTCACTGATGAGTTTTTACTGCAAACTAAATATTTAGTTGAAATAGAATGAAAAACTATTCCTACCTCTCCAACTTCATCACATTTTGTCACATTTCTTCTATAACCTTGAATATTTTTTGTAGGATTTTGTGTGATTGACCAACTCAAATGTTGAAAACAATGAATCATTTTCTTCACTTTATTTTGGTCTCATAAAATCCCAGCTGTAATGGGACCAAATATGGAATCCTTTCTGTTCTGGGTTTGCTTCGTCGTCAGTCTGGTCCACTGTGTTGGTCAGACAGTCATGTTTTCTGAAAAGTGTGAAGACTTCAAGCGGCCCAGCTGGACCAGCCTGTCGTTGTGCATGTCAGAGTCATGCTGTACATTTTCTCCAGCCAATCAAATCCAGTCAGACTTCCAGGCACCTTGAATTATTAGTATAAGCATATTTACATCTCAGCACGTCCGATTCCCCGAGCGGCTTCATTAAAACCCTCATCACATCTCCAAGCTGCGTTCAGATTCATGAACCAAACGGCTGCTCTTCCTTTGTAAAGGAAAGGATTTCAGTTTAAATGTTTTTCTTCATGTTGAAGGAACAAAGTGCTCTGAATTATTGATGCTGCAGCTCAACTGACTGAGGAGCGAGGAACCCAGAGCGCTCCGTTTACAGACAGGACCATGAACGCAACATTCTGATCATTGTTTCATCATAAACTGATTGTTTAAAGGCCAAACGTTGCATATTTATTCCAGGTGGCAGAAGCAGAGCTGGAAAAATGAACTTTGCTCCAATCTGATGAAACAACTCTGATGTTCAGAGCTGATTATATTTATTCAATATAGCAGAAAAAATGGTTTTGAATGAAAAATGTTACTTATTTAAATGTATAGGTTTTGGTTAATTACAGACTCTAAGAGGATGAACAATTTAAACCGAGTCCCACCAACAGTAAACTGGGACATTAAAAGGTTTACTGGAGGAAACGCAGTTGCCACATTCTGGAGAATTATTCATAAATTCACCTGCACCTCCTGACTGCAGCTGCTTTTCCCCTGTGCTGCTGCTGCGCGTCGCAGTCGATGCAGGGCGAACTCGGAGAGCAGCATCAGTCTTGTCATCAGAAATCAACAAGCGTGTTGGTCAGACTGAGTGTGTGTGTGTGTGAAACAGTGTGTGTGGCTGGGTTCTTCCGGGTCGATGCGCAGTGGAAGCCTCCCTCTCAGCAGAGCCAGACAAGCTGCTGAAGGGCCACAGCAATCAGCTGCTCCCCTCAACATCCACAGAGTTTTATTGTGATTGGAGGCAAACTGGTGCTGGAGCTCTGAACCAAACACTGGACTGGACTGGACTGGACTGGACTGGACTGGACACTGAACTGGACTGGACTGGACTGGACTGGACTGAACTGGACACTGAACTGGACTGGACTGAACTGGACTGGACTGAACTGGACACTGAACTGGACTGAACTGGACACTGAACTGGACTGGACTGGACTGAACTGGACTGGACTGAACACTGAACTGGACTGGACTGAACTGGACTGGACTGGACTGGACTGGACTGAACTGGACTGGACTGGACACTGAACTGGACTGGACTGGACTGGACACTGAACTGGACTGGACTGAACACTGAACTGGACTGGACTGGACTGAACTGGACACTGAACTGGACTGAACTGAACACTGGACTGAACTGAACACTGGACTGGACTGGACTGAACTGAACACTGGACTGGACTGGACTGAACACTGGACTGAACTGGACACTGAACTGGACTGAACTGAACACTGGACTGGACTGGACTGAACACTGGACTGGACTGAACACTGAACTGGACTGGACTGGACTGAACTGGACACTGAACTGGACTGAACTGAACACTGGACTGGACTGGACTGAACACTGGACTGGACTGAACACTGGACTGGACTGAACACTGGACTGGACTGAACACTGGACTGAACTGAACACTGGACTGGACTGGACTGAACACTGGACTGAACTGGACACTGAACTGGACTGAACTGAACACTGGACTGGACTGGACTGAACACTGGACTGAACCCAGGTCTCTCCTGAGAGACATTTGGAGTCTGTCTCCTGCCTGGTGAAGGTTGAGAAAAGCTGTGCTGACCGAACCGCCTGTCCTCCACAGACCAGTCCTCGTCTCCACAGCGTCTTGCTCCAGCAGAGCGTTTCTCTCAGGCCTTCTTTAGAAAAACTCTGGACTTGGTCAGTTTGCAGAAAGTAGAAGAAAGTTCTGTTTTTACATGGAGCCTGAAAAACCACCTGCATAGTTCATGGCAGTAACTTCCTCTTAGCTTTGAATTCAGGCCAAGTTACAGTTTTATAAAGGACGATTCTCTGAGTACAGGGGTCCAAAGTGCGGCTCGGGGGCCATTTGTGGCACTCTGGATGATTTTGTGTGGCCCGTAAACACAGGTTAACATTTTTTGGAAAATTTTTTTAGATGGACAAATGTTACAGAAAAAAAAGAGTTTCTTATTTGCTGTCCAGGTTTCTGTATTTGTTGTAATTTGGTGTTATATGACCACAGCAACTCTGACTGGATGTTTAAAAAAACGAAAAATGTTCAACTATTGTTTGTTTTAATAAAATCTTGCATGTTTTAGTTTATCATTTTCAGCAGATAAAATCATAAATGTTACAAAAAAAGAAACCTGACCATTATGGCCATTAGGACAAAAAGTTTGGACACCCTTGTGCTAACTTTAATGATCAGGAGATAATAGACGCTAATGTCTGTATCAGGTGTGTTTTTACGGCATACCTTTCTGTGTGTGTGTGTGTGTGTGTGTGAGGCTGTGTGTGTGCGTGTGCTAATGCGCTACAGAGAGACGGGCAGAATGAGTTAAGCTAGCAGCTAGCTGTCTCTGCGCCATCAGGATCTGACGGTGTGAGGAAGATGAAGGGTCGCTGCGTTGCCTGGAGACCAAGATGGCCGTCACACTTCTAACCTGTGAAGCACGCAGCCACAGCATCACACACACACCTGGGCCGCTGTGTGAAGGCTTCTTATGGAGCTTGTGGGTGTTTGCTCTTTAAAACCTCAGGCTGAAGTTTTACTGTCTGACTTCTTTCAGGCTGAACTGATGAGATTTTCACTTTCCAGATGTTTCCAGAGAAACTCAGCAGCTGTTCTGGAGAGTTCCTCACTTTTAGCCAAATGGCCGTTATCACAGTCACCAAGCTTCAAGCCAAAACCAACCAGATGATCATTATCGTCTGCTTTTCTAACTTCCAGCAGCAGCTAGCTGTGCGATAGCGTACTAGCTTCTAAGTAAGCAGTTTCAGCTTCCTCCTGTTTTCTGCTGATAATGTTTTATTGGAAAACCTGAATCTGCAGCTGATTTAGCAGCTAACATCCTGATGAGAGGTGAAGATCCTCTCTCTCTCTGTGTCTCTCTCTCTCTCTCTCTCTCTCTCGCTCTCTCTCTCTCTCTCTCTCTCGCTCAGCTGAAACACAACGGTCAGGACTGGACTGAAACCCGTCCATGCAGAACGTTGATGCTGCCAAGCTCACACCTGGTCAGGTGTGTCTGTAAACCTCATTGTTTCATCCAGAAAGTGGAAGTGAGAGTCCTGGTTCCACACCTGGTTACTGGTTTGGTTTAGGTTGAACCAGTCTGACCACTGGAAGTAGGCTAACAGATCTGAAAACAGAATTATTGATTTGATCAAACAGAACCAGCAGATGATATTTCTCCCCAGTGTGGAAACTTCACACTGCATCTAGGGTACGTTTTCCTTCCACATAACTTTTTATCTGTTTGCTTGAAAAACACTGAGTGAACAGCTAACGTCTAGTGACACTCAAGCTATTTTAGACAGAAAACAACATATCTTTATAGATCTGATAAAATATTCAATCTATATGAGAACCTGGATTTACTGTTTTATGAGTAAATAATTATAATGAACAAAAAAAAAAACTGAAATATATTTATGTTTAATAAATGTAGAAAATGAAAGGGAAAAAAATCTGGCATTAGCAAACATTTTATTCCTAAAACTACAGTGAGCGACAGAGAAACAGGAAATGTTTCCTCAGGTAGATTTCCAAGATGGCCGCTTGTCTGCAGACGCCCCGGCGGCGGCCCAGGGCCCCTCGGAGTGGGGAGCGGAGCCAAGAAACTGTCTGGCCACCCACAGAAAACTATGTGTTTACAGCAGGCCGGCCGCTCTGAGCATGCTCAGTTCACCTGATGAGGAAGGGCGGCTGACTGAGGAAGAGGAGGAGGAAGCTTCTAGCAGCTCAGTGAGAAACAAACGACTGCAGCTGCTTTTCTCCTCTTTCTATCTGAAGGGGAGAATAATACATTTGATCAATTGTGATTTTTTGTTACGCATTTCTGACTATAAAAATATACTTTTTTCATTTCTTTCATTTCTAAAGCAAACAGCCAACAGAGAGGAAAATAATATTTTAAGTTTTATTTCCTCATTTATTCAACAGGTTATTATAACCAGGATAAGAAAATAAGTTATGAGAATAATGTTAGTTGAATGAAATAGTAATTTTATAACTCCAACAGAAAAAAGAAATGAGGAATGTTGAGCATCTTGTGAATTTAACAAATAAATAATAATTCATCTCTTAAATCAGCATCGACAGAACGTTAAAACGTTAAACCAGAAGATCTGAGCGGCTCACATTCAAGCTGTAAAACTGTCATTAAAATTGTTTTGTAGACATTTTGACAATATTTTGTCTTCATTCAGCTTCATTTTTGTAATTTCAGAAAGAAAATCTCTTCAGCAAAAATAAAATATATTATTTTCCCTCTTTCCAGTCAGAGTGAAAGCAGAAGAAAAGGTGAAAAATAGTCTCATTTATTTTGCTGTCAAAGTAAAAGAAAAATTGTTTTTAGTCAGAAATACTTAAAAAAAACACAAGTGATCAAATTTTGCAGTGTAAATTTTTTTGTTCCCTTCAGGAAAAATAACCAAACATTAAAATATTTTATTTTCTACTTCATATGACTTTTAAAGTCAAGAGAAAAATACAATTAATTCAGACTAAAACATTTTTCCATAGAAATCTGCTTTTGATTCAGTAAAAATATCAATTCAACGATGGTCTACGTGTTTTACAGTGCATGCTTCATTGTTCCTCCACACGTTTCAGAAAGGTTTCTGTCAACATCAGTAACAATATGAACAATGAAACACTTAAACTCCAGCCAGGAATCATAATACACTTCTGGTCGAACCGGAACCAGAACCAGAACCGGTTGCTGTTCCAGATTTACAGATCAAATTAAAACATTTTCAGATTTTCCCTCCGTGTTTGTTTGTTCTGTCGTCATTTAGCTGTTCAGGTTAAACTAACATTTTATTATATGGAGAAATAAAGCTGGAGAGCAGCTGGGGTCAAAGGTCACTTCTTCTGTGCAGATCAGAGGTCAAGGTAAAGGTTTCATCAGGAACAGTTCATCTGTTGCTCGGCCCGGTTCGGTCCAGACGGGTCAGAACCGGCTCCTCTCCTGACTTAGCTGCAGAAGGTCAAAGGTCAGCAGAGAGAGAGGCGCTGGAGGAGAGCAGCGGGGATCTGTGGGTTCAGTTCATGGCAGGAGGAAGAGGAGGAGGACGAAGATCTGCAGCATCAAACCGCTGATGCAAAAAAAGCATGGAGCCGAGGAAGAGGAGCCGAGGAAGAGGAGCCGAGGAAGAGGAGCCGAGGAAGAGGAGCCTATCTTGTCGATCAGCTGCGTCCTGTAAAAACGAGGAAGAGGCTGAATGTGGGCCTCTTCCTCTTCCTCCAGCTGCTGGCACATCGTCTGCTCCTCTGGTTCCGAGATCCGTCTGACCCAGTTCTGGTCGTCTCTCAGCAGGTGTCTGTTTCTCATGTCCACCATCTCTCTGCCCCTGCAGACAGACCCGGGAGCAGGAAACCCCGCCTGACTTCTTCTACTTCTCTGACTTTGAGAGACACAACGCAGAGATCGCAGCCTTTCACCTGGACAAGTAGGTCAATCTGAAAAGTGTGGCATGCCTCGCATCATCAATGTCTTCATGCTCTACTGCCAGCCTGTCATGTTTCCCTACCTGACCTGCAGGAGGCGCCGTAACAAACAGAGAAATCCTCTGAGGGTCTCTGAAAGATACCAGAGTCTGGAGTCACAGACATGAACACAGAGCAGGTCACAGAGGGCCCATCTAACCTTCTAGGACAGAATATGAACAAAGCCTCTCAGCTTTCAGAGTTTAATAAACAATGATAAATTACAAAACTGTGAAATATACAATCAAAGCTAAGGAAAATCCCTATATAGATCATACAACTATGGATATGTAAGATATTTTATTAGTAATTTCTTTCTGCAGGTCTATTTTGTTATAGGAAAGTATTGAAATATTCAAACCTGCAATTTAGCAAGATATGTAAATCAGAGCTGGTGGTTTAGCTCTGATTTACATATTTTGTCTTTACAGAATTACACTATTAAAGATATAAACAAGGCCCAATGCAACCTTTTAGTGACTGTAATCTATAAAACAGAGCTGCCTGGTTGCTGCAGTGGAGATGAAGATGGTCCATTCAGGAAAGCAGAGCTGCATCAAACTTTAAGGTGGAACTGCAGAAAAAAGAAAAAGAAGCAAAAATGTAATTATTAATGCATGTCACCATGAGAAAAGCTGCTGAGTTTAGCTTAAAAACTTGTTTTAAAATTAAAATCACACATTTTTGTCTCATGAAGTGAATTTTTTTTGCAAAACAAACTTATTTGAGCTCGTCAGAAATCTTTTCTTGATATTCTAAGTTTTTGTTTGTGACTCAAAGTTTTGCTTGTGATTCTCACATGAAAAGATTTCTGATGTGTGCAAATAAAAGTTTGTTTGGCAAATAACTTTTTAAGTTCACGAGACAAAAATGAGTTATTTAATAAAAAACATTTTTTTAAACAAAACTTTTAGTTTTAAAAAAAGAAATCATTACAATTCCAAAAGTTTTGATTACAATTTTATTTTACTTAACTGAGTTTATTTTTTTATTGAATAATTGGGGAAATAAATTAACTCCATACTCTGAGAACCAGACCCTAAACTTAAAGTCTGGTTGAGTTTTTTCCCTTCATTAATGACTTTTATTACATACATTTTATCTATCATGGTAATTCAGGTGAGTTATTTTTAATTCTAAATGAATATCCTTGTTGGACTTTTATTTAAGTGTTATTCTCCTTCAAGGTACATTTACCTAACGCCAGAATAAATGCCATGTACTTTATGCAGCAAAGGAAATTAGACATAAATCCATTATGGAGATGATCGGTTTGGGACGGGCGATGTTCCCCTATTGCATAATCAATACTGAAGAATGACTGATATCATTAACGATACAGGGAAGAAGATTTTATTTATCTAGCTTTGCTAGCAAAGTCGTAGCTAGCAGCTAGCTAATAGCACAACAACAACAGCCTGATGTCTGTATGATAAAAACACTGAATGATAGATCAGAACAGTTTCTCCTCACCTGGCTGTCTCCTCCCCTCAGTAGTTCTTCAGAGAAAGGCAGACAGAGGCCTGTCAGTGTCTGTTGTATCTCATTACCTCTCTGCTTAACCGCTGAAGCAGAAACGAGACTTCAACGTTTTCCGTCATCTGACAAGCAGCAGGTCTGCTCCACTTTATTCACCAAAAACGTTTTAATTTACCAAAAACTGATCTGTGATCTGAATGTTCGCTACGTTCAGCTCCAGTTAGCCGCCTTATCTCACTGCGAGAGGCAACTGGGTCACAGGCAAAAGGTCAAAGGTAGCAAGGTGACCGGAGGGCTTATTATGTTATACAAAAAAACCAACAAAAACTAATAATTTTAGTACATGTCAGAAGAGGGTCAGAAGAGGGCTTAGGAAATAATAATACAAAAAAAAAAAATAAAATTTGACCAAAAGGGCATTTTGGGGCAAGGAGCAAAAAGGGCAGGTGCTCAAGCCCCCCCACCCCATCTCCACGTGCCTGATGGAGCAGGTCGGCCCGTTGCTGCAATACGTCACAGCGTCCGCCATATTGAATGTGGCATCTCTCCCAGTAAGCTAATACAGGTAAATGGACCGAACTTCACAAAGTGCCGTTCTACAAAGTATTTTAAGTTAATTCCTGTCATTGACACATTTTCTCACACATTAATATATTTGGTAATCAAAGAAATGACTAAAGAGAGTTTCTAACTTTTGATGTGATTATTTAATGTTTTGGGGCATTTCTGAATAAAGAGCTCAATGTTTTATTTGGTAGAAATGATTCTGATCATTTTTATATTAACATTGATGAACAGACACTTTTACAGTGTTTAATTAAAGAACATATTTACTTGATTCCATAATTTAATGTACATTTAATGTTTCAAGATATGAAGAAAAAAAATGTGATTTCCTTTCATTTTTTGATTTTGTAAAGACAATAAACGGATAAATTAGTCTTTGTCAAACATTAGCTACATATTTTTTTATTCCAGTATCATATGTTAACTCTGCTTTTAACAGCAAAGAGTGAAAAATAATTTTACAGAATAAATTATTTTTATTTCATTACATAAGATGTATTAATACACTAAAACTTCAGATTGAGATATAAAGAAAGTGAAAGAATAAAACATTTATTTATTATACTGGGAACACTGGCCACAGGCTTCAGTCTGCTGGTCTCACTGGGAGAACTCAATGACTTCTGAGACGTCCTGGTTCTCAGGCTGAAGCCGAGGATAAAAGAGAAATGATCCAAAATAGAAACTACATATATGTTTCCTTGACATTCATAACAAGCCATTTTCAGCATGTTGGGCTCTGACTCGTAGCATCTTTATAGCTAAATACCGACATGGAGAAGCTGAGCTGGAAACAGACTGAAGAGCAGCAGCTCCAGCTCTGATCCTGACTGATCTTTCCTCACTAAATCCTCTGGTTTCTAATGAACTTCTCCTCTAACAGCGGTTTCTCATCAGCTCTCATTAGAAAACAGTGTGAAAACGTTAGCTGCTATGCTAACAATCAGCGGCTACTTTGGGCCAATTTAGCTACATAGGAAATATTTCTCTGTTGTTTAGAAGCGAATTTCTGGCTGCAAAGTAATTCTGATCTTTCATCCTTACCTGGGGAAGGTGATGCCAATGAATCCAGTTTGTTTCGTAAAACGGTTGAAACACACAGAACAGGACTGAAGGAGCTCCGATCCCTGCTGCCACATACAAGATGGCGGCGACGTAACGTAGGACGTCTAGTATTCATGTCTATGGTGGAGAGTTATAGGGGTGCTGGTGTTTCTAACGGCACACAGAGGTCAGACTCAGCAGAGAGCAGCCAGGAAGAAGAGTTCCTTAGATCTGCAGCACATCTGGTCTCTCTACACACACATACACACACACACACACACACACACACACTCCTCAGTGTGTGTGGTTTCCGAGGCATGAAGGCTAATCTAAATATAATCCAGCAGCTCTTTATTTTGCCTGTTTTTTCGCCTGAATTAGAGCTTAACAGAGAGGAGCTGCTGGTGTCGCCTCCTCCTTAATGCTGATCGGTTCAATCGTGCCTCGCTTTCTACATTAAAATGAGCAAAAAGCTGAAGTTAAAATGTGTCTGAGGAAGACTCATCCTCTTCATTGTGGCGGAGCGTGGTGGTGAAGCGCTGCCCCCTAGTGGCCGTGCTGTTAACCTGCATCTGGTCTAAGCAGCGCCAGGAAGCAGGTGGATCTGTAAAACAATTAGTTAAAATTTTTGTTTTCTTTTTATTGTTTATTAACTTTTATTTCATCAGGAAAATCCCACTGAATCTTGACCAAAGCTGACAGATTGCAGAACATTCACAGCAAAACAAGGAAACATTTCCAGACAGAATAACTCAGTAAAATAGTAACAGCTCTTTGTGCACACACTGACTTATTTCTGTTTATTTTGATGATTGATTACAGCTGATTAAAAAAAACAAATTGAGTTTAACAAAAAAATTAAAATGACATTAAAACAATAGAATGATTTCATCAGAGGAATGTTCTGCTCGGTTCCACCTTCTGAAACTGGGAACAAATGAACCAAGTGAACTACGTGAACTTTTCCATGTTGGTCTGATCCAATCAGAGCAGAGCTTCCCATCAGAACCGACCCAGTAGATTCATGCTGGGTTCTGTGTTGATCAGCGTTGCTCCATCGTCCCTCAGTGTCTCCTGTCCTCATGTCTCTCTGTGTCCAACAGGATCCTGGACTTCCGCCGAGTCCCTCCAGTCGCCGGCCGGCTGCTCAACATGACCAAAGAGATTCGAGACGTAACCAGAGACAAGAAGCTGTGGAGAACCTTCTTCATTTCCCCAGGTACAACCAGTTCATTCAACCAGTAGAACCGGTCCGTCTCCCCAGTAGAACTGGTCCTGTGCTCCTCCAGCCACCAGGTGGCGCCAGCAGCTGCTGACCCTGCTGTGTGTTTCCAGCCAACAACGTGTGTTTCTACGGTGAATGCTCCTACTACTGCTCCACTGAACACGCTCTGTGTGGAAAACCCGACCAGATCGAAGGCTCGCTGGCCGCCTTCCTGCCTGACCTCGCCCTGGCCAAGCGCAAGACCTGGAGGAACCCCTGGAGGCGCTCCTACCACAAGCGCAAGAAGGCAGAGTAAGAGACACAGAGGTTTGGACTAGACCGCTGGTCAGAGGTCTCACCTGTGAAAGACCAGTCAGTCAGTTTGATCTGCAAAGAGCCAGAAAGGCAGCAGGATGTAGACGACAGACAGAAATTTAAGTTAAAATAAGATAAAAACATAAAGATTATTGAATCATATTTAATAACCATAAATGTAGCGCTGCAACTAATCATTATTTAAATAATCAATTAATCTATTGATTATTGTATCTACTAATCAGATACAAAAATCGGCACGTTTTGCAGATTTGTCTATTTATACAATATTAGAAATACACTAAAATGCAAATAAACAAATAATTCTTTTTAAATAAGAACATTTTATTGTCAATAACTTTCCAGGTTTGATCATCTGCAGATAAAAACCCTTCAAACATCCACATGAGAATCAGCACAGAGTCTGGGTGATCTGGGGATTATTGTAGATTATCTGGTTAATCTGATGCAAACGGCAATTAATGGAATATTTTTCCAGAATGTGAACAGAACGAGGTTTCATCTTGATGCTGACTGTTTCTACATTCTGTTCAGTTTTGGCTTCATTTCTGCTCCAGTTCATGATTAACAGAACAGTCAATAAGTGATGGATGTGATTATTGGCTCTGGTGTTTCCTGATGTTCCTGAACGCGCCTGCAGGTGGGAGGTGGACCCGGATTACTGCGAGGAGGTGAAGCAGACGCCGCCGTACGACAGCGGCTCGCGGCTGCTGGACGTCATGGACATGACGGTCTTCGACTTCCTGATGGGTCGGTCTCTTCTGCAGCGTTACCTAGGCAACCGTCGCTCGCTGCATTCATGTCTTCATCCTCCATCTTGTTTGTCTGCAGGAAACATGGACCGGCACCACTACGAGACGTTTGAGAAGTTCGGAAATGAGACTTTCATCATCCACCTGGACAACGGCAGAGGGTAAAATCACGCAGCTCAACGAATCTCTGATTATGAATCATAAACAGCCTCATCAACTGCTTCCTGCTGCTGTTTGCTGCTTCCTGCCAGCTTTGGGAAACACTCTCATGATGAGATGTCCATCCTGGCTCCTCTGCTGCAGTGCTGCAGGTCTGCTGCTCTCATCTGATTCAGATTCAGTAACATTAAAACTACAGATGCTACAAACAAGATGGTGGCTATCGTCCACTGCCCTCACCTGTGCTGTGACCTTTGACCTGCAGGGTCAGGAAGTCCACCCACCTGCGTCTGCAGCTGCTGGCGAAGGAGGAGTACAAGCTGTCGGTTCTGATGGCTGAGTCCATGACGCGGGACCGGCTCGACCCGATTCTCATCCAGCCTCACCTGGATGCCATGGACCGCCGCCTGCGCCTGGTCAGTGATCTGTTAGCACCGCTAGCTCCATTAGCACCGCTAGCAGCTACTAGCCAACCTGCAGTGCTTCAGGACCAAACGGGTCAGACTTCACTCAAAGTTAGCCACGGTACCACAGGCGGATCCTGCAGGCCGGACCGGCTCTGAATGATGAATCAGTCCATCTACGTAACTGTTAGTGAAAATGGTTCTGGTTCTGGTCCAGAACAAAAGCAGCCCAACATCAGAAACCAGGAAGAGATGAGGGCAGAGAGCTAAACTGGTGCTGAAACACCGAGCCTAGCAGACGACTTCACTGCAGTTAGCTGCCTCTGCAGCGTTAGCAGCAGCTAATGCTAATCTGTAAATGATGATGTCATCAGCATAAAGATACATATTAGCTATTATGAACAGGAAGGGGCCCAGTGTGGAGCCCTGTGGCTCCCCCTGGTGGTCACTACACAGGCTACATCTGATCTGAGCTCAGCAGCGGTGCCATCAGAACCAGCTGATACCGCTCCTCTGTGTCCAGGTGCTGAAGACGCTGTCCGACTGCATCGACAAGGAGGGCTACGGCTACGTGGTGGAGAACGACCTGCAGGGGGCGCCGGGGGCCCGCAGCGGCCACAGGATGAGGTAGCCAGGGGGCTGGGTCCGACCCGCTCCCAGGAGAACCGACTGGACTGCGACCTGAACCCCAAACCGAGCCAGAACCACCGGGTTTCACCTGGACTCCTTCAAATCAACATATAGCTTAGAACCAACCGGGTCAGACACAGGTCATAGGTTAGAACCGGGTCAAACCCAGAACATGGGCTCTGGTTACGGAGTCTGGTCCAATTCAGAGAATTCTGAGGGCATCGAACTTCCAAACTCACTTCCTTAGTGCGAGCTGCAGACTTTTACCACAGAAGAAGAGCTGGAGCTGCAGACTTTTACCACAGAAGAAGAGCTGGAGCTGCAGACTTTTACCACAGAAGAAGAGCTGGATCAAAATGAGGTTATTTTGTAAACTATGTTTTTTTAAACCTGATTTCTGCTGATTCTGCCGCGTCAGCGTCTTATCGGAGGTGGAGGGTTCTGGTGGGAGTACTGGTTTACTCCTGGATCATCTTCTCTCTAAGCTTTTACTTGACAGCGTATTTATTAAAGTTTATATTTATTGTTTGCCAAAAAAAATCAGAGGAAGAGGAAGCAAAATGATTTCCATCAGAACAGTGTACTTCTCTGTGTGCCCACCAGGGGGCAGCGGCAGCATGTGCAGCAGTCCAAGCTGTTAGTTTCTCATGGTTCTCTCTCCTCTCAAACACCCAGTCAGTGTCCAGCAGCTGTTCAGGCCTCTTCCTGTGCAGCAGGTGAGATTTAAACCAAATGTGACACTAATTCCTCTGGTTGTTTTGGTTTTAATGTGTTTGGTGTCTGATGTGGG
The DNA here is from genome assembly GCF_051168715.1 of Poecilia mexicana. Classification (NCBI taxonomy): domain Eukaryota; kingdom Metazoa; phylum Chordata; class Actinopteri; order Cyprinodontiformes; family Poeciliidae; genus Poecilia; species Poecilia mexicana. The sequence continues at coordinate 489,152 of NW_028263388.1, forward strand.
GAGATGGTTCTCCTTCCTGAGCAGCAGCTGATCTGTTGTCTCTGACTCGCCTCTGGCTGGACGTTCATATATTCAGTAGGAAACTCTAGTGCCTGTGCAATGATAGAAATACTTGAATGTGTGGTTTTGCTAGCTGCGGGTTCTTTGTGTGTCCCGTTCTGCGGCCGCTCGGCCTCAGCAGGGTGTGTGGCTGAAATCATGCAGAATGTGGTTCTACAGTGAAAAAGCTTCTTTTGATTTTCTTTCACTCTTTGTTTTTTATTTCATTTCTTTTTATTTCTTTGCATCATGGTATCAGTGCAATAAAATGAAATAATCAAAATCATCTGCAGTTTGTGGTTTTGATTGAACCGGTTCGGCTGCTGCAGGACCAAACATAAATGTTGCATACACACACACACACACACACACACACACACACACACATATATATATCAGCGACGTGCGGTGAGGTTCACTGCTGGTGAGGTTCTGACTTATAACTTAGACACCACACATGTTATTGGACGTACAGAACAAACAACGCTGGAGGGCAAAAAGACTAATCATTTACATGTCATCCATTTAACTCAGTGAAACTTAGAAATGTAGGTATTGATTTCGTGCTATGATCCACAGCAAAGGGAAAGAGGTATTTTCCACGCTGCATGCAGACTCGTTGCCATAGCAACTGACAACAATGCCACTTCATGGTTTAGGATTTAACACCAAAAATCATTCAAGAAATTTGCGCACAGAAAAAATGTAGACTTTCATGTTGACGTCTGAAGAGAGGAGAAAATAATTCGCTGTACTTATTTACTGTGTGGCTAGCTCCATGGCTAGCTCCATGGCTAGCTCCATGGCTAGCTGACTGTGTCTTACTCTGCAGTTGTGGAGTCACAATATCTGGGATCATGAGCGCCCCCTGCCATGAGGCAGGAGAACTGCCTGCCTCCCCTGGAGTCTGTTTTCTGCCGTTTCTAATCGCTCCTCCGCACACAAAACACGATACACACACAGTTGGTGACAAAAAACACTGTACATTATATACATAAGCTAATTTACGGAAAATCAGAAAATATAATATAAAATATAAATATAATTTACGGAAAATATAATATATATATATAAAATATATATAATAATATATAATATATATATATATATATATATATATATATATATATATATATATATATATATATATATATATATATATATATATATATTATGTATTTGTAAACTGTATACAAATACATAATAAAAACTGTATAAATTATTTTTTGAGTTTACTTTGTAGGTCAGATTAAGAGGAAATGTAAACTTTAACAGGTCCAGCCTGTTTTTCTATGGGGGGTTGATGTAATTCAACAACTTAAAGCTAAAAGTGTAGTACATTAATTATTCATTATTGTAACTAATAATTATAACTGTACAGGGAATAAATGATCAGCTGGAATGTGTGTGATTGAACTGAAGGATTTATTTTTGTAAAATGACATTTGTTGAGAATTGGCACTACAGAAATAAACTGGATTCAAACCAGAGATTAATTGGTTAAGTTTCTGTGGCAACGCATATCGCCATAGAAACTGATTTAGCATCATTTCTTCACTAAGCTAAACCGGTACAGTAAAATCCATTTATGTTTTTGGCAGTAAGCTGACATCATGTGTGAAAGGTCAGGGGTCATTCATTCCCTTGCGACCTCCTGCAGTTTCACACAGAAATGCGGTAGCAAAGATGGCCGCGTAGCGGCCAGGAAAATGGCTGCCAGCCCAGATCTGTGAGTTAGCATGTTTACAGTTCTCAGCGATCCGCTGTGTTTGGATAACCTTTCCTCACAGAGCGGCCACAAACACACACACACACACACCCCCCCACACACACACATACACACACACACACACACACACACACACACACAGGGCGAACGGCTGTAATGGCCGCTGCCGGCCTCCAGAGGAAGCCCCGTCATGGGAGCGGCCGTGTGGAGCTTATCAGATCGCGGCTCTCCGACCTCACACGGTGACCTCCGGCTCCCCTGCTGCCCCCTGCTGGTCGGGCTTCCAGCAGCAGTCAGGCTGCGCAGCTGGATGAGAGAAATCTAATAAACCATCATCTGAACATTCGCTAGCTAACTGGGCTAACTGGTTCCTGTCATTGCTTTCATCAGATTCCGAACACCTGTCCAAACCAGCCAGAGCGTCAGGGCCTCCCATAAATCATTTCATTTTACCACAGAACACAGACGTAAAATGTAATATTTCTTTATTGATAATGAGAAAATGAACTGGATTGGATAGTTTCAGCATAAATAACATAAAACATTAAAAATTGTTTACAATTTTAAATAAATTTTTAAATTATAGACAAGTTTACTCTGTAAAGAAAAAAAAAATCCTCATTGATTGTTGCGTTGCCATAGTAACATCCTGATGCTTTGAGCTCAGCCAGTTAATCCCAGATCCCAGCGTTTCTATGGAGACCGATCCGTTTGTCTGTGTTATAAAGAAAGTTGGAATATTAATATTAATATTATACTTTTGTATCTGCACCTTTAACCTTTGGTTCGTTCAGAACCAACAAGCCAACCTGGACCGGTCCGTTTCTGACCCAGAACAGGATCATCAGAGTAATCTGTTTCTGTTTCTGATCCAGATGGAAGAACGTCTCATCAAGTCCGTTCTGTTGTTCTAGGATCAGGTGATGGCAGCATCATGTCAGCTGATGCCCCGCCTCCAGGAAGGAACCAGCCAATCAAAACACAGACCAGGAAGAGTTCGATGGAGAGAAAACATCTGAGAAAATTCAAAGTTAACAGTAGAAATAACAGCAGCTAATGCTAACTGGAGAAAGTGAGGATCAGTTTGTCCTGCAGAGTGGGGCCACACGCAGAGGCCCACAGACCTGAGGCTGTTTTCCTGGCCTCCACGGCCCCCAGGGGCCCTATGGTTGGCCCGTTAACAGCCTGGGCCTTCTGATTGGGCCGGCAAGAGCCGGCCCCCTGGGGAGCGCCTGATTGGCCCTTTAAGAGCCCTAGAAAACACACATCCCCTAATTTATAGACACGGAAACAATTAGTAGCTATTATAGAGCATTATAGATAAAATCTAGAAAACTTCCCGTTGTTGACTAAACGTCTACCAGACGCGCGCGAGCGCGCGCACACACACACACACACACGCACACACACACACACACACACACACACACACACGCACACACACACACACACACACACACACACACACACACACACACACACACACACACACACACACACACACACACACACACACGCACACACACACACACGTGGCAGTGAACAGAGGAAGGTAAACATGGTGTTTGTTGCGTCTCGGCTGTTTTCAGAACCAGGCTATAAAAAGCAGCAGATCAGAACATGAAGGCCTTTGAGTCCGACGGACCACCCAGAACCGGACCGGATGGAGGCGGGACCCGGAACCGGACCGTCTGTCCTGCAGCAGTTCTGGAGGAGGAGGATCTGATCCGACAGTAACTGGATGTTTGAAGCCGATTCCTCTGAAAGGGTCATATATATACATACACCCCACCAGTGCTGAAGCTGATCTCAGGGAGCGGGAGCCCAGGTCGTCATGGCAACATGGGGGCGGCCTCATCAGAACCGGGTCGGTTCCTGCTGCAGGTTCTGCTGCAGGTTCTGCTGCAGGTCTGGATTATAAAGCAGCTTATCTCAGATGGAGAACATCTTGTCACAGATTCTCAGACAGTGACTGGATTTAATTTAGCGGCATCAGTGTAAAAGGGGGTGAATGGAGATTCATGCCACACTTTTCAGTTGCTTCAAAGAATTCAGCGGTGAAACTTTTCGCTCCACTCAGTCGCTCACATCAAACCCAATAAAATAAAACCCACTTGTTTCAGGTGAAATGGAAGATGAGATCAAACTTCTGCAACACGACTGGAGGGAGCAGGCAGAGGACGGAACCATCTGGGCTGAAGGAGGCGGGTAAAGGAGAGGTGGGGGGTGCAGGGGGGCGGGGGGGGCGTCTGCAGCGGCGGAGCTCCGAGGATCAGCGGGCTGAGCAGAGCATGGTGGCAGCGGAGCAGGACAGAACTGCTGCTGGGCTTCAGACGGTCAGTTCGGTTCTGTTCGGGTCGGGACGGTTCGGTTCTGCTGCTGACATGTTCGATCACTCCGACTATCCGTTCAACTGTTTCAACTATGACGGGGACGGATACCCGTCCTCTGGGACGGACGAAGACAAGAAGATATGCAGACCCGCTTACAGGCAGGAAGACATTATTATTATTATTATTATTATTATTATTATTATTATTATTATTATTATTATTATTATCCTACTCATAAAAGTCGTATTACTTTGCAGTCTACATTTATTTAAACTACAATGAAAATAATGAAAATTATCTTCTGTTATTGTAATAAATTCTGTTTGAGAAAAATATCTAAATAAAAATTGAATTTATCTAAAATTGAATTGAATTTAAAATAAATAAATGACCAGCACTAGTTGGATATTTATCTGCTTCAGTTATGATTTATTTGTATATTATGGAAAAACAAAATTATTTTGTACAACAATTAAATTAAAGTTTTAATAGTTAAAAAAAAACATCAATTAAATTTCAGTAAAATACAAAAAGCAGGAGTGACTCACATCCTGCTCTGGTTGACAAAAAGACAAAAACATCCATAGAAAAATATGATTAGAATTAAATTAGCAGTAAATGTCATTAAATTGAGATGAGAGTAGATTCCTGTTCAAACAATTATTTTGTTCTTATGTTTTCTATCAAACCTGCAAGAAACGTTTTAATAAACTTCATTAAGATATTCTGTTTATTTTATTGTTAAGCAGCAAAAAATACGAAAATAATAAATTTAAAGAGAAAAACAAGAAACCGTCTGAGGCTCCGAAGCAGGACAGAAGGAACCGGTTTCAGTCGGGTCAGAACCGGGTCAGAACTGGTTCTTTTCTGTGTGTGGCAGCTACATCGCTCTGATCGCCATGGCGATCCAGCAGAACCCGGATCAGCGGGTCACTCTGTCCGGCATCTACGACTTCATCATGAGGCGGTTCCCCTACTACCGGTCCAACCAGCGGGCCTGGCAGAACTCCATCCGGCACAACCTGTCGCTCAACAGCTGCTTTATCAAGGTACCGACCCGATCCGATAAGACCGACCCGATCCAACCCGATCTGAACCGAGCCAGTTCTGATTCTGGTTCTGGTTCTAATACTGGTGTTGGCTCTGGTACCGCCCTGCTCAGCTCCATCCAGACCAGCATCCAGAAGGTGATCCGATCAAAGAACCGGTTCTCTGATCGGATCCATCAGAACCTGAAAAATTCTGATTCTGCCTGATTTCTGTTAAAGGAAAAGCAACTGCGGATCAGAACCGGTGTGTGTAAAACGGGCCGGTTCTGACCGGTGTGTTCTGGGCTGCAGGTTCCGCGGACGGAGGGCAACGAGAAGGGGAAGGGGAACTTCTGGACCTTCGCCGCCGGCTGCGAGTCGATGCTCGACCTCTTCGAGAACGGAAACTTCCGGCGCCGCCGCCGCCGCCGGAGCGCCAAGATCGGCCTCCGGGACCCCGCAGGGGGCCGCGACCCGTCGGCACGGCGACCGCAGCTCGACTCCGCCCTCTGCCCTCTGCCCCCTGACCGGCCCGGCCCACTCCAGAACCGCCTGGCGCCGACCTCCAGCCGCCAGAAATCCGAACCGGAGATCAAGTTCAGCATCGACTACATCCTGTCCGCTCCGGACCCGCCGTCGGCCGAGTTCAGGACCGGCGCCGGCCCGGTTCGCATTGGCCCGACCGGGCCGCCGGTTCTGGAGCCTCCGCACCTCAACCTGCACTTCTGGACTCTCTGAGGCCACAGGAGGCGAGACTTGGACTAGGACAAAGAGGTTCTACTGGACCAGCGCCGGGACCGGTCCAGAACTCAGAGTCCCTGTGCTGTCTGTGATGTAACTTCAATATTCACGTGTATTCGATATTCATTTTAGACAAACTGTGGTGTGAACGTGGAACGGGTCGAACCCGGCAGAACTTATCAGAATGTCTGAAACTCAGAAAATGTTTGTTTCTGCCGTGAAGGAAAAACCTCGGAGTTTAAATCAGAAACAGAAAAATGAAAATTCTGTTTTAATTTTCTTTAATTTCATCGATTTACCTGCTGACAAATGTTTAGAAATGAGATGAATTTAAAGCTTCAGGGCTAAAAGAGGAGAAAACTTCACAGACTTTTGTCAAAATCCCCAAAATAATCCAAATATCATATTAATAAATGCTGCAGTTTCTGCACACACTGGAAAACATGAGTTTAAAGAAACAAACTGATTTAAAGGAAATGCTGATCTGACTGGACTTGATGCTGTTAAACTCAAATTTTAATTTGAATTGAATAATTTTCTCTTTTGTTTCCATCAAAGTTCTGAATGTTCTGGTTCGGCCCGGTTCTGCGGGTTTCTCTACCAGCATGGAGGTTCGGGTTGTTCTGTTTCTGCTCTGATGACCCAAATCATCAATATTCTAAAAATGAAATATAGTAAAACAGAAAATAGGAAAATGTAGTTGCAAAAACATGAACCCAGAGGTTCAGATCTCCTGATCAGTGGCGCAAAAAGTGCGCATGCAGCGCATCGGGGCGCTGCACCAGGGGGGGCGTCAAAACTCCGTCTGGGGGCGGCGCGCCGATGGTGCCTTCATCCACCTCACCGTAAATGTAGATAGATGTAGAGTTTTACCTTTCACGTGTCTTCGTGGGGGGGGGGGGAATAGAGGTATGTTTTCTAGGCTCCTTCACTCTTATGTACCTTTCTGGGGGGGGGGGGGGGGTGAGAGGAGGGGGGCATTTATGTTTTCGCACCCACCTGAATCAGATGTAGTTGCGCCCCTGCCCATGATGCTTTGCAGGAGGTTCTGCCGGTTCGGCCCGCTTGGAGCTCGTGTTCCGTTGACCTTTGTGGCGCCTGAGTGACACCTGAACGGCGGGCGTGACGTCAGCAGGGGGAGCCCGTGGAAACGGGAGCCGAGGAGATCAATCATGGCGGTCGGGACGTTTTCCTGCTTAACCTTTAGATTGAGTCAGACTCCGGGAGAGGAGGCGGCAGCTCCGCCGTGACTGGCAGCTAATAACGGCGAACAGCGCGGGGTGAGGCCGGCTGACCCGATTTAAATACCACGGCCCAGACGGCGGCTCCTCCCCCGGCCGCAGGTACCGCTAAACACACCTTCTGCCTGCTGACGGTTCTGCCCGCCAGCTACCCGCCCGGCACCGAGCCTTCATGGATCAGCGGCTTTCCATTAACACAGTTGTTGCTGCCGTGGATATATTTGGATAAATTAACTTAGCATAAAGTGCTGGGAGGCTGCAGGAGTTTGCAGGCTGAAAAGTCAGTGCACACAGTGGCAGCTGCCGCTACGACGCATCGAGAAAGCGGCGCTGCTTCCGCCGCTGACGGAGATTCATAATTACTTCCAGTTTTCCTCACGTCTGGATATGAGCAGCTTCAGCGGGAGAGCTCATTATGAGCCGCTGACGGCTACAGCGGCTCTGCTAAAGGTACAGAAAATTGGGAAACTACTGATGTGCAACATTAATAACAATAAATAATAAACACAAAGAGGTCATTTAATCTGCGATGTTTGTTTTAGGCTTGCTTTTATTACAGGAATAAACAGAAATATTTGTTCATCAATTCAAACTTCAGGTTCCAGCTGAAAAGCTGCTTCCGGCTGATGAAGAAAGCCAGAGGTCTTCCTCACGGGCCTCCGGTCCGGTGGAGGCCCAGAGTCCAGATCTGGATCAGGTTTGGTCTCTTCTGCAAAACTTTCAAGTAAAAATCATTTAAACATATTGTCCTATTTAGTAATGCAAATAAAAGGAAAATATAAAAGTAAAAATGGATAAATAAAAAATTAACTTAAAAAATGTGTCATACAATACTTACACAAAAAATATATTTTAGCAAATTTAAAATGCAGCAAATATTCAGTAAAAATGAATATGGACAAAAAATGGGGAATATATTTATAAACACACAATGAATAAATATATAAGATGAGCAAAAACAAATAGTTTATCTAGAGATCAGCAGGAAGAGTTTATTTTTTGTTTTGGAAAATGAGAAACGGGACGTTTAGTAGAAAAAATGTTGGAAATTTAAATGAAGAATAAAACAAATTGTTTCATAGAGTTTTTAAGTGCAGATTTAAAAACCAAAAGCAAAAAACTGTTCTGGTTAAAAATCACAGAATCTCTGACTTTCTAACAAATGAAAACATCTTCATGCACAGAGGAGGATCTGTGATGCTGCGGGCTCAGAACGTGACATCATCATACACATTCCAGTCAAATCCCAACAGGAAGTATTCACACCCCAACCTGAGACCCGTTCAAGGACCTGGAACCAGATCTGAGTCCATTTTTGGGTTCATTAGTTCCTGAAAGTCTTCAGGAACCAGAAACGGCCAGGATTAAATTACAGGAACTTTTACTTTTCAAACACATTCTGGATCAAAATCATTTCAGTGTTTTGATAGAAATATTGGCATCAGAAACTTTAAGCTTAATTAATGCAGAGGATCAATTAAATGGTGTGTTAGAAATCTGAACTGAATGTCCTTATATGGAAATGAGGGGGCGGGGCTTCCAGGTCTGAACATTCCTGGTTCAAATCTTAGGATTGATTTTCTGTAATAATCTCATTATGAGGGAATCTGATGGTTCCCAGCTGCTGAAAACCAATAATCAAAATGATCAATAATAAACCCTGATTCACAGTTTAATGAATCTGAGTTTGACTTTCTGAACTAAATTAATTTCTTGCTGAGCTTTAGGATGACGAGGTCAGTGTGGAGGTCAGGAAACAGGGAATAAAAGCCTGGAGAAGGATGTGGATCACACAGATTATTTTATTTAGAGTTCATGCATAATTTAACCAACACAAAGAACAGAAACACAGAGCAGCCCAGAACCATCATGGCGGCTCCGAGTTCAGAACCATCATGGCGGCTCCGAGTTCAGACCCAACATGGCGGCTCCGAGTTCAGACCCAACATGGCGGCTCCGAGTTCAGAACCATCATGGCGGCTCCGAGTTCAGAACCATCATGGCGGCTCCGAGTTCAGAACCATCATGGCGGCTCCGAGTTCAGAACCATCATGGCGTCTCCGAGTTCAGAACCATCATGGCGTCTCCGAGTTCAGATCCAACATGGCGGCTCCGAGTTCAGATCCAACATGGCGGCTCCGAGTTCAGATCCAACATGGCGGCTCCGAGTTCAGATCCAACATGGCGGCTCCGAGTTCAGATCCAACATGGCGGCTCCGAGTTCAGATCCAACATGGCGGCTCCGAGTTCAGATCCAACATGGCGGCTCCGAGTTCAGATCCAACATGGCGGCTCCGAGTTCAGATCCAACATGGCGGCTCCGAGTTCAGATCCAACATGGCGGCTCCGAGTTCAGATCCAACATGGCGGCTCCGAGTTCAGATCCAACATGGCGGCTCCGAGTTCAGATCCAACATGGCGGCTCCGAGTTCAGATCCAACATGGCGGCTCCGAGTTCAGATCCAACATGGCGGCTCCGAGTTCAGATCCAACATGGCGGCTCCGAGTTCAGAACCATCATGGCGGCTCCGAGTTCAGAACCATCATGGCGGCTCCGAGTTCAGAACCATCATGGCGGCTCCGAGTTCAGAACCATCATAGCGGCTCCGAGTTCAGAACCATCATGGCGGCTCCGAGTTCAGAACCATCATGGCGGCTCCGAGTTCAGATCCAACATGGCGGCTCCGAGTTCAGATCCAACATGGCGGCTCCGAGTTCAGATCCAACATGGCGGCTCCGAGTTCAGAACCATCATGGCGGCTCCGAGTTCAGATCCAACATGGCGGCTCCGAGTTCAGATCCAACATGGCGGCTCCGAGTTCAGATCCAACATGGCGGCTCCGAGTTCAGATCCAACATGGCGGCTCCGAGTTCAGATCCAACATGGCGGCTCCGAGTTCAGAACCATCATGGCGGCTCCGAGTTCAGATCCAACATGGCGGCTCCGAGTTCAGATCCAACATGGCGGCTCCGAGTTCAGATCCAACATGGCGGCTCCGAGTTCAGATCCAACATGGCGGCTCCGAGTTCAGATCCAACATGGCGGCTCCACCAGAATCACCAGTGACAACAAAACCCAGGAAACCAAAGTAAATCTCTAAAAAGTGCAATCTTCACGTTGGTTAGTGTTCTGGTGACTTCAGACTAAAACCTTCATCTTCATTGTCTGATTTCAACCAACGACATAAATCCTGATCAGCAGCAGCAGCGGGTGGGGGAGGGGGGAGGAATCTCTTCAGCAGAAGCAACAACATTAAAGTCCAGACATGATGCCAGTTGATCCTCAGCTCAATAAAAACACTTAAATACTGATCAGAGAATAAATTACTTCTGTAGTTCAATGGAAACGTTCGTTGCCACGGCGACTAAGCGCTGGTCTGGGATCTAAACGTCTCGTTTGTGGCGCTGGGACTCATTTCTGAAAACAAATGTGGTGTTGAAAGGTCAGGCCTCTGAAGATGTCAGCAAATCATACGATTGATAACACTGATGATGTGCAAACTCCATCTGTAGTGTGAAGTTGAATCAGAAACAGGAAGTAAAATTTAAACGTTTGGTCCTCTAAACGAGTTCAGGACAAAACAAACAGTGAAGGCAGAGCCGGCCCAAAGCTTGAGCAAATGCTGCGGCAGCAGCTTCTTTTAACAGTCAGGATTTAATGCAAGGGGGCCCCGCGGTGGGGGACAGGAGCCCCGGGGGGCTTTGGGCCGGCCCTGCCAGCAGCTTCAGTTGGATCAACAGGAAGTTCCCGCTTTTCTTCTTCCTGTCGCATCATGGAGGGTTTTCCCTTTTTGTTCTGAACAGAAACTAAACCAGCGACTCTGAAACACGGAGCCAAATATACACCAAACATTTACACATTTACAAACCAACTTGGAGATGATTTGACTAGGACAAACATCAGAGAGGACAGTCAGTCCTACAGAACCAAACGGGTCGGTTCTGCTGAGGAGCAGCTAAAACAAACCCAACGCTGATCTGAGGGCCGTCCTGCCTCAGAGTTACTGAAAACGTCTGGAAACAGGAAATAGGAAACAGGAAGCAGGAAGTGGGTGACCTGGACGTCTCTGGGCTGCAGCCATTTTGGTCCGGAGACGTAAGGGGGTCGGCGGGGGCTGATGGTCTACATGGCCAGCAGAGCGTCTTCCTGTCTCCCCGTCTTCTTCCTGCTGGGCGTTCCCTGCGTCGCGCCACTGGGGGGCGACGGCGGGCCGGTCTCGGCGGCTTTGGCCCGCTCCTCCAGGAACTTATCAAACTCTGGAAGGAGGAGAGCTAGGATGAAGCTAAACGAAGCTAACTGAAGCTAAGTGACTCTGAAACAGGAAACAGGAAATGAAACCAGCTCTCTACATCTTACCTTCGCTGGTCACGCCTTCCTCTCCTTCGTCTCCTTTCTGTCGGACAGAAAAGCAGAGAAACGTCACGACTGGAGGGAAACGTCTGAAAAGTGTGGAGTGCATTTGGATTTAAGCCAAGTAACTGATACCATAGTTGGTTGTAATAAATCTATAGATCATATTTTAATAAATTAAAATGAACTTAATAATTCTCACTCTGATGATTAATATGTTTCCAAGAAGAGTTTTGTTGTTTGACTTTATTCAGGTTTGTTTTATTGTATTTTTTGGTTTTGGTCACTATTTATTTTATGATTATATTAGTTGAAAATGATCTCAAAACAACAATATTATCGTTTATCACAATAATTACTGGGACATTTTACCATCAGTCTTCAGAAGTCACTAATTACAGAATCTCTGACTCAGCTGTAACTCACAGCTGCTGAACATAAATGCACACCACACTTTTCAGATTTCCTTAGGAAACTCCATTGATTTCCAGCTGATAATCGACTTTGACACATAAAACCAGTTAAATACTTAAAGTTTATGGTTGTAAATCAGATCAATGTTTGCAGAAGAAAATATTAATAATTTCAGGTCTTTGATGAATTTAATTCATTTGATGTGAAACAAACATGTAAACCTGACAGAGTTGATATCTAATCCATCATGCTGATCAGTTTTATTCTCGGATCGTTTCCTTCACCAACACTGAGCTTAGTGAGTAAAGAAATGAGATGTTTTATTTTCCAGCTGCACAGAGAGATTCATCAGAAGGAAAAGCAAAGAAAAGGATGAAAACTAAAAGTTGTGATCCGTCTCACCACATCGGTGCTCAGCCACTCCTCTATGTCATCCATGACAGAGGACTGACGCAGCTGGCCCTGCAGGGGGCGCCGCAGGAGGCCGCCAAATGAAAAACACACAAATAAACATCCAAAGAAACAGAAACCAAACTGAAGGGTATTAAAACATCAACATGAATGTTTGAAGAAGATGATAACAGAAAAAGACAGAAAATAATCTGAAGATGGAGATGAGAACTTCTGGAACGACCCGCTAATCCACCTGCTGCTCACTTCACCTCAAATAATAGTTTGGTAATTATTATGTGTTAAAGTTACTTTTTATTTCATGGTGAGTCTATCTGCATGTGTGACTCCAGCAAACAGACCAAACTGACCCAAACGGGTCAGAACCAGAACCACACAGTAAAACATCTGGAGTAACTAATTAATCTGACAGAAAAAGAAATTCTGCACGTTTTTCATTTAACCTTCAACTTATTTCATGCAAAATTAGAGAAAATGAATTTTTTCCATTTTATGAAGAGCTTTCCTCTGGAGAACGTCTTCAAACATGAGGAAATCTGAACATCCATTCAGATTATGGATAATCTGGGGATTATTACTGATTAACCGTTATTAACTGAACAGGAAACGATGATCAGTGTGAACAAGGGGAGGCCAACAGATTTACACACCGAATATTTGTTTCAACTTAAATTCAAAATGTTTCGACTTCATGTTCGGTTCCTTCACAAAAACAGTCTGTGGACTTTAATTCTTTCATCAATGACTAAATTAGTTGACGATTATTTCAACAATCGAATAACTACTTCAGAAGAAAACTAATTAATTACAGGTGAGATTTAAGCTTTTATGAGGATTACAATAATTTAATAATCCTGAGGATGTGAGACATTTCGATTGTCAGAATAATTGATAGATTAATTGGAAACTAAAATAATCATTAACTGCAGCCAAAGTCAAAACTGTTAAGATTCTGAATGACTAGGATGAAATGGGTCCAGAGGTGGAGGACATGGACCCAAACTGGTGTGCTTACTGGTCCCAGCAGGAAGTGAAGGCTGAGTATAAAACAATCAAACGAAGCAAACAGAGACGGCCGCTTCAGAGAGTTATCAGTGGAAGAAGAATTTAGTCATGAATGTTGGGATAACATTTATGACTAATGTTTTGTTGTTCCCAATAAAGCTTCCTATCCTTCCAATTGGAGGATAATCTGAGACATTTAAAGGCTCAGGAAGTGACATCACAACTCACCGCGCCTGCAGCAGCCGGCTGCTGGACGTCCAGCGTGGGTGGAGGGCCGTCCGCTGCAGCGTCTGCTGCAGACGACCTGAGAGCAAAACGCTGCAGTTAGACTTCAGCAGCTTTCCGGGGGAAACCGTGAACGGGTTCTTACGTTCTGTGTGGTTCTGCCAGCGCGCCGCTCCGGGTCTGAGCGAACACGTCGAAGTCGTCCTGCGCTGCCGCCGGCTTGCAGCTGCTGAGCGCGCTCAGAGTGCTACTGACGCTGTCGGCGCCCACGTCTGCAGGAGACGCAGAAATAAAAAGCAAGAGTCAGGCATTACGCAGACAGGATCAGCTACACAACATTAAAGCAGAAATCATCTTTAAAATCTGACAAAAAGCCTGAAAAACCCATAAAATCCGTCATCAGGAAGGACTCAGCTCATTTTTATTTATCTGCGATTTATTACCAATTAATAAATCCCTGACTCTGACCATATTTTAATCGTTTCAGTGTGCATGAATGAATGAAAGTCCGGCATGAATTACATCTGTAGCACTGCTGCCTCCTAGTGGTCAAACCCAGGAGCTACAGCAGCAGCTGGCAGATGTGGCTCTTTCAGTGTCTGGTGTTTGGATATGATTATACAAAAAACTAAGCAAACTAAAATCAGTTTGTGATTCTATTCAGAACCTCCAGTTACTGTGAACATGTAAAGATATGAGCGGATTACTGCATGTGTGACTGCAGAAACAAGGTGGAAATGGACCTAAACCGGCCAGGCGGGAGGCCAGGGAGGCCGGGGACGAGGGCCTCCCTGCAGCGCCGCTCAGGGCGGGCGGCAGGCTGGACGGAGCGGCGCTGGGCATGTTGCTGACCACTGCGGGTGAGCCGGGTCCAAGGTCAATCAGGTTGTCCTCCGTGGCCTCACTGAGCACCTGATCAATAAACAATAATCAGTACTGAAAGCTCAGGACAAACTGGAACACTCTGCAATACTTTAATCATCAGAACATAAAGTTTGGTGTGATGCACAGCGGTGAACAGCTCAGTGGTTAGCGTAGGGAATCATGAGAGCGACAGGAAGTAGCTGCTTCTTAAGGGGGTCAGGCAGGAAAACACACTGAGGGTCAGAAAAGGAGACAGGAAGTGAAGAGAATCCCCTTAAGGCAGGAATCAGCAGAGGAGAGAACATGGCCGTGCACAGGCTTTTATTTTGGTGCCTAGATCTACTTCCTGTTTGAGGCGATGAGGGAAGGCGAAGGGAAGACATGCTGATGGCAGCAGCTCACAACCTGACGACGACAGGAAGCAGCTCAGAGGGTTAAACCACAGGAGGAGAGCGCCACCAGCGGTCCAAACGCTGAACTTCTTAACCCCAAGCTAATCCTCCTTTTTCCCTCATTTACAAACTAATGGAGCGCTGGCTCCTGATTGGCCGACGGGCCCCTGTAATGTGACTCTGCTTCTGCCACGTCCAATGGCGCCGCATGGTGAGCCGTCGCTGTGCCTGTAGCATCAAGCTAACGCACCGGTTCGTCTCCCAGAGCTTTACCTCCAGCAGCCACAGCGCGTCGGGTTTCATCAGTGGCCGTTTGCTTTGCACAGGTTAAATCTGTTGACTGCGAGGTTTGGGAGCTCCTGCCATACGGGGTAAAAGTACTGGAAGCTAAAGAAGCCGCCATCTTTTATTGCCTTTGATGCGGCGGCTGATTTAGAGAGGAGGACAGTTTCCATACTTGCCTGTCTCAGCTAGCCACAGAAACACATGGACAGAGAGGAAGAGACAGTGGACAATGTTAGCATGCTAGCACAGAGACGATGAGTGACGGTCAGTCTGGATGAAGATCCCGCCTGAAGCTGCATCTCATGGCGCCACGCCAAAGTATTCACTCCCTCTTCTGCTGACCTACTGGGATTTTATAGACCAAAACTAAACTGTGCATTAGTGTTAATTTGAAGAAAACTTATACCAAGTAGAAAGAAAAGCTTCATGTGGATTTGTGTTCAACCCCCTTTTCTGTGAAGCCCCTAAAGAAAATCCAGAGCCTGAACAAGTTGCCTAATTAGTAGACAGCGACCTGTGAGAGTAAACACAGAACCGGCTAACAGAATACCTTCAACGGCTGCGCCGGTCAGAAGCCTCCATTTTTAATTGAAGGCATTCAGAGGCTTAAACTGCATGGAGCTTTGACTACAACCCCTGGCAAAAAGTATGGAATCACCAGTGTTGGATGAGCAGTCATTCAGACATTTCATGCTGTAAAACAAACTCGGATCAAAAACATGATACAATATTAAGGTCATTCCAAAGTGCAACTTGTTGGCTTTCAGGAACACTCAAAGAAATGAAGAGAAAACATTGTGGAAGTCAGTGAATGATACTTTTATTGACCAAACACAGGGAAATAAATATGGAATCACTCAATTCTGAGGAAAAAAGTATGGAATCACTCAAATTGGAGGTAGAAAAAAGGACACACCCAGTCTATTTCCTTTCCCTAAATGGACACCTGCCCCAGATTAGATGTGCCCGTTAGTGTGCAGATCAAAACACCTGCAGTCATGACACCTTGGAGGGCTGCTGGACGAAGTGGAGTGGCGAGAACCATGACTCCAACAAGAGAAATGTCCCTTGAAACAAAAGAGAGGATTGTGAAACTTCTTGAAGAAGGTAACCCTTCACGCATGGTTGCTAAAGATGTGGGCTGTTCACAGTCAGCTGTATCCAAGATATGGTCCAAACACAAACAGCATGGAATGGTTGTTAAAGCCAAGCGTACTGGTAGACCAAGAAAGACATTAAAGCGTCAAGACAAACAACTAAAGGTCATTTGTCTTGAAAACCAAAAAAGTACAACTAAACAGATGAAGCATAAATGGGAGGAAGCTGGAGTCAATGTATGTGACCGAACCGTAAGAAATCGCCTAAAGGAGGTGGGATTTCAATACAGGAAAGCTAAATGAAAACCAGCATTGACACCTAACCATAAAAGAACAAGATTCCGATGGGCTAAGGAGAGGCAATCATGGACTGTGGATGACTGGATGAAAGTTGTCTTCAGTGATGAGTCAAGAATCTGCATTGGACAAGGTGATGATGCTGGAACTTTTGTTTGGTGCCGTTCCAGTGAGATTTATGAAGAGGCCTGCCTGAAGAAAACAACCAAATTTCCACAGTCCTTGATGATATGGGGCTGCATGTCAGGCAAAGGCACTGGGGAGATGACTGTGGTTAATTCTTCTATCAATGCACAAGTTTACATTGACATTTTGGACAGTTTTCTCATCCCTTCAATTGAACAGATGTTTGGAGATGATGAAATGATTTTCCAAGATGACAATGCATCGTGCCATAGGGCAAAAACAGTGAAGGCATTCCTTGAAGAAAGACACATTCAGTCGATGTCATGGCCTGCAAATAGTCCAGATCTCAACCCAATAGAAAACCTGTGGTGGAGATTGAAAAAAATGTTCCACAAGAAGGCTCCAACCTGCAAAGCTGATCTGGCAACTGCTATCAAAGAGAGTAGGCACCAAATACTGTTTGTCCCTCATCAAGTCCATGCCTCAAAGACTGAAAGCTGTTATAAAAGCCAAAGATGGTGCAACTAAATACTAGTGATGTATTTTGAATGGTCTTTTGTTTATGTGTTTTTCATGATTCCATACTTTTTTCCTCAGAATTGAGTGATTCCATACTTTTTTCCTCAGAATTGAGTGATTCCATATTTATTTCCCTGTGTTTGGTCAATAAAAGTATCATTCACTGACTTCCACAATGTTTTCTCTTCATTTCTTTGAGTGTTCCTGAAAGCCAACAAGTTGCACTTTGGAATGACCTTAATATTGTGTCATGTTTTTGATCCGAGTTTGTTTTACAGCATGAAATGTCTGAATGACTGCTCATCCAACACTGGTGATTCCATACTTTTTGCCAGGGGTTGTAGACCGTTTCAGGTCTGCAATGGAGAACAGCAGCTCAGCTCCTGATTGTTATACTGCCTCCATAACCAGGATGCATTTACTTTGGACCCAGCCAGTGTGGCGCCCCCTGCTGGGCAGAACCTGGTCTCAGTATAAATCTACACGTATTAAAAGGTTTTAGAGGAGAAAGTGACGGTTGGTTCCAGCTGCCTGGCTCTCAGGCTGGGCCTGCTCATCTGACTGATGGACCATCATTCACACCATGATGAGATGTGAAAACATAAGAAGAAATAACCGAGAGCAGCCAACCGGCCACAGGTGATTTTAAAGAGAAGATTCAATAAAAGCCAGGCGGAGACGTTCGGCACGTCTGCTGCCACTCACCCCGTTGTTGACACTCTGAGCCGAGGATCTGCCGGACCGAAACCGCTCGTACCTGCAGCACAAGAAGCAGACGGCACATCAAACGGGAAACCAACAGATTTCAAACTGACGAGGCCAAAAGTTCTGGGACGGACCCAAAACTGGGTTCAGAGCGAAACCAGGTGGAAACCAGGCGCTTCAGGGCTCTGACCTGTCATAGCGGAGGAAAATGTTGTTGAGGTCGTCGTTGGCGTGCAGGAGCTCCTCGGTCACCGCCTCGTTGGAGACGCAGGAGATGAGCTCCACTATCCTCTGCTGCATGGCTCGGCACGTCCTGTTCAGCTCCTGACAACGCAGACAGACGATTGGTGCTTTATGATGGTGTTCAGAGTCAGCCTGAGGCCTGAGGCCTGACCTGCAGCAGCTCGTAGTCTGAAGCGTCCTCCTGCCCTGGAACCATCTCCGTCAGCATCTCTGACATCACCTTGGTGTTTCCACGGACGACGTCCAGCTCGCTGCGGAGCCGGCTAATCTGAGCAACACAAACACCAGCGACCATTAGGCTGCAAGCTGGAATAAACACCAAATAAAGCTGCAGTTTGTAACTTTCATAAAAATATGATTTTACAGATTTATTAAACTGACAGCATGTTGTGAACAGATCGATTCTCTCCTGCTCCTCCATGAGCTGCTACTGCCGACTGAAACCTTTCAGGATCAAAAACAACCAATCAGAGCCAGGGGGAGGGGCTTACAGCTGCCAACTATCCTCATGTACTCGCTGCTAAATGTGATACTGACATAGAAACAACTTACCATTACAGGAAAACTGTTTATCCGCCATAATCGGTGGCTATGCTATCTAGTATTAGCTTTTATGACAGGCTATGCTATCTGCAGCGGAGCAGGGAGCAAATGTGAAGGCAAGCAGCACAACATTGAGGGTGATTGACAGCGCTAAGTCCCGCCTCCTGGCTCTGATTGGTTGCTACAATTGGGAGAAGCTTCATTTTTCACAGCTTATCTTTATAAACCATCATGACATTTTCTACAAATATTAAAAAATATTAAAGTTACATATTGCAGCTTTAAATCACTAAACCTGCTTTAATCGGCGTCTAGATAAATCATCGGCTCAGTGAAGGGTTCGCTGCAGCACCTGCTCAGGGCTGGGGGTGACGGCGCCCCCTGGCTGCAGGCTGGGGGCCTGCGGCGCGCTGTAGGCTGGTGGGACGGGCTGCGGCGCAGCTTTAGCCTTGCTGCTGCTGCTGCTGCTGTACTTGTGGAGCGTGGAGTCGCCCTCTGGAGCCGACGCCGCCTGCAAACGACACACAAGGAGGCCATGGATAAAGCTGCAGAGGTCAGAGGTCAGGGAGAGTGGGGGCGTTTAGTGAGAAGCGGCGGCGGCTCCGACCCGCTGAGGGGTGTGGATGGGCGACAGGGTCTCCAGCTCTGAGGTGGGGAACTCGATGCCTTTCCTCTTCAGCTCCTCGTACACCTGGACCACACCTGTGAGGTCCGGGCTGCTCCTGAACGCATCGGCCCAAGCCTGCAGGAAGAGAACCAGCAACCAGTTAACCCACTTCCTGTCTGAGCCCAAGACCTTCAGCAGCCACGTTCAGAGCCGAGGCTTCACACTGCAGCACAAACAGATTCTGTTCCTGAAAATTAGAGTTGAAATGACTCACCAGATCAATCGATTATTGAATTACTCTGCAATTCATTTAGTAATTGATTCATCGTTAAGTGAAGCATAGGTGCTAGAAAAGAGCAATCAGAGCAGTAATTAAACCAAAACTGTACAAAACCTTTTGCATGCAAGATAAAAACCTTCTTTATCTGTAAATATGCGAGTTAGTTTGTAGTTTTGGTTTAATTATCACTCTGAGTTATTCTTCCATCAGAAGCTCCGTCCTGACAGCCGCTCAGGTGGAAACAGGAGCTGCAGAGTCACCCGATCCGGTTCAGGTAACCCAACACGCCGCAGAACCGGCTGCAGAACCACACTGACCCAGACTACCTGCAGCTGTCCTACCTGGATCAGAGCCAGGACTTTGTCTTGAACGATGGTGGGCGGGTTGTTCTTAGGAGAAATGACTTTAACGAGGACGCCGTCCACAAAGTCCTTACTGGTCACCAAGGCGTGGAAACGATGGCCGCAGTTCTTCACACATGTCTCCAGAACCTGGTGGAGACACAGCAGCTGTCAGCGCGTTTCATCCCAGAAGAGAGGCAACCTTCACTCCTCAGACATGCTGCAGATTTATCCTGCAGCTGCTGCATCATCTCACCGTTAGAGTCAGCATCACTTCCCTGTAGTTCCTGTTGCCGCTCAGCCGCTTCTTCACCGCTCTCATCGCATCCTTCGGCCTGAAGGGAAGAGACAGAGCCGGACGTCAGCCTGGCGTTCTGAAGCCTCCACATGGGTTCAGACAGGACAAATACCAGCAACATCTTCAGGCTGACGCCATTAAAACGTTTTACACCCAACCAACCAATCAAATGTTCTCTGTGCAGCATGTCAGCAGCAGGCTTTTCAAAGACTTTACATCACAAACACAGAAACACAAAGTCATGCAGCAGAGAATCAACAATAAAACGTGACATTAAGTCGATGCCGTCGATAAATTGATCACGATTCTAATAAAACTAACCAGGAGTCTGGATTTAAAGGAAGTCAGTGTTTCTGCTGTTTCTCAGTTTTCTGGAAGTTTGTTCCAGATTTGTGGTGCATAGAAGCTGAATGCTGCTTCTCCTCGTTTGGTTCTGGATGCAGAGCAGAACCAGAACCTGAGGGTCTGGCAGGTTGATACAGCAGCAGCAGATATTTAATGTGTTGTGGTGCTAAACCGTTCAGTGATTTATAAACAGGATTTTACAGTCTGTTCTCTGAGCTACAGCTGTAGGACTGTAGATCTGGTGTTATGTCTCCGTCTTCCTGGTTCTAGTCAGAACAGCAGCAGCAGCTTCTGGATCAGCTGCAGCTGGAGGATCGATTTGGTGGACAGACCTGTGAAGACGCTGCTGCAGGAAACAATGAGACTGAAGATAAACGCCTGGATGAGTTTCTCTGGATCTTTTTTCTAGATCTATGAGCTTTTTTCATGTTAACCACAAACATTGATGGAAATATTATAATTTCATATGAAAAACAAACACCAAGGAGATCATAACTGAAGTGAAAAGAAAATGATTTTGATTTTTAAGCAAAATCTTAAAAGTGTGGCATGCATTTATATTCTCTCCCCAGATTGAGGAAGAATGTTTAGATAGCTGCTATTAAAACACACCATGCTTTATTTATGGAAAAAGTTGATTGGATTTTCTTCTGAAAACTTAATAAATTACACTGAGGCCTGCTGGGTGATAAGTTGAGCCAGTAGTTATTGTGATAAATGATAATATTGTCATTTTGAGGCAATTTTCAAGTAATATAATGAAAATGTCATAATAATCCAAGCACAGATTCTCAAAGATCAATAATCTTTAATTTTCAACGAACATTTAGCAATGGGACTGGAAGACATTTTAAACACCCAAAATAAATAAACCAAAGAACAGAAATAACAAATAAAATGGATTATGAAATCTGTTGGGCCAGCTGAGACCAAAGGCTCGAGTCATCCAGTGGTTTTAGAGACTGATGAGGGAAAACAACCATGTGAATGGAAATGATCACATTCACTTTGATTTATCATGTAATTAGTTGGTTTATTGCAACAAGCTTCATAACATGAACATGTAAAAATAAAAACTGTTGCTAATTGTGGACGGATCAGCAGGTGAGGGAAAGTGAAAACAAAGAGAAAGTGTTTATTCTCTAAGAGTCCACCTTCACTCAGGCATGCCGAGCAAAACCTGTTTTATCATTTAACAGATTCAGCTGAAGCTGCTCTGGAGGGTCAGGGTCAGGAGAAGGGTGAGGCAGCTGCAGCATTTCAGTCGCAGTTTAATGTGAAGGTGATCTGGCAGGGCCGTTTACGACCCGCTAATCAAACAGAAAGCTGAACTTCACACACCAGCTAAAGGAATAAAAGCAGACGATTATGGAGCAGGAGATAAGCACTGAGGCCCCACACACCCAGAGCTGGATTCCTTTTCTCGCCTTGACCCAGGTATGGAGGACAGGTGAGGGACTGAGTGCCTTCAGTCAGCCTTTCCTCAGGTAAAAACACCCAAGTACAGATTATTAGCCTACAGTGATGGCTACTCACCCGTCCTCTGTCTCATTGATGATGTCACAGATCTCCATGTTGAGGGTCCAGTCTTCACTCTGCAGGGACCCATCAGTGGCTCTCTCTGGAACAAACATTAAAACATTAACGTCTTTCCATAAACACAGCAGCCTGATGACGATGACTGGTGGCTAGCAGAGAGCTAACTTCACCCCAGCCCCTTAGCTAAAACAGACCTGACTGCTAATACAGTTAGCACCAACTGGCGCTAATTACAACCACATAAAGGAGACGTCTAACTAGTTAACATCCAGGTTTCCACGGTGACCAGGGTAGGACTAGAGGCTCATTAGCTAGGCGGCTAACGGAGGCTCCACTCATTCAGAGACGTCAGCATGCTAAAGTAGCAACATTTTAAATGACTTCTCCACTGAAACCTCGAACATGTCCATCTTCCAGCAGCGGCCTCGGCATATTCTGACTCACCGATACAATGACCCACCGGGGTACTGAAAGGATTTCCCAGAAGGAACTCCATCTTGCTCGACAACAAACAAGTCAGTCCATGGGACGACGGTGATGATGCAATAGGAGACGTCTACTAAGCCCCGCCCACAGACTTACACAATTGGTCAACAGATTCTTGAGCTTTATTTTGATTGGATAGTCCCAACACTCATTAAATGCATTGTACGTAACACATGCCAAAGGTTGGGTCAATAAACTCCTGATAAGGGAACTGTAACACTCAACTTATCAATGTAATTACGAAAATAAAGAATATGTTCTACTTTCTTTTATTTCCATACAACAGGTAACAGTAACAGGAATTGAAAGAGGTTGCACAATATAGTAATTTAATTAAGTAATTAGACTACAAATATTCTAATTAAAATAAAGTTGTAGATAAATGCATTGAAGATGTTTTCATAATTATTTCAGTCAAGTCAACAATTATTCACTAAAGTGAAACTAACTGTAGCTGCAACTCATATTATCCCAGGTTGTTTAAAAAGTTATAATAGATGGTGATGGATGTGGCAAGCAAGGATCTCCTGTAGCAGTCTGTACCACAGCATATGTGAAGAAGCCTCTGACTGAGATAGAAAGTCACAGAGACTTCCATAATTATGACTCGGAAAGTTAAAAATATGACTTTAAAATTCTAAATTATGACTTCTTGTTGGACTTTTATTTTTTCTTTCCTGGCAGAAATGGGGTTCCATATATTTGCACTTGTTAGGATGAGATTGCAACCCATTTTTAATTCAAGGTCAAAAGTTCAGAGTTCAAGAAAGCAAAAAACTGAAGAGGTTGATCACAAAATCCAATATGGTGACCTTCCATAAAAAGACACGTTGATACCTCAAGAATTTCCTTATATCCAAAAACACATGAATCCAAACCTCCAGCTGAGAGCGTTCAGACAGCCGTCTGCCTCCATCTTGTTCTCGTTTGTTGTTCTGAAGAGGGCAGAGGTCATGTGGGATTGTTTGGTCATGTGACAGTGATGCAGTGCAGGACTGGGGGTGTTAAAGCGACTGTCCTCTTTTCATCTGTTATATTAATATCAGTTTTGGCTAAAGTTCATATCAGTGCATCTCTAAATGTCTTTAGTTTTGAACACATCCAAGAATCTAATTCCAACCTGTGAGATCAGTAAGATTTTGATTCTTCAACCTGCAGCACTTGGGGTCAAAGGTTAAACCCAACAAACATGTTTTCTGTTATAAACTGGGAAATCATTGGGATGTTCCAGCTGCTGGTTGCTGTGAGAACAGAAACAAGCTGGAAAACCTGCACAGTCAGCAATTTACTCACAGACAAACTCCTGGACAGGTGAATTTGGTATTTACTGACATGACGCTTTATTTTGAAAGGCTTGAGGTCCAACCTGGTCCAGAACATCCCAACAGAAAGTGAAGAGTCACAACATTTAAAAAACCTACAAAAAGAAAAACTGATCTGAGATTTAGATGACCTGACAGCAGTCCGCTGTGATTGGCCGCTACAGAACCACATGACCCGGACGGTCTGGATGTTTCCAAGCTGGTTTCCGGAACCAGCCGATCAGTCCTGCATCAGTTTGTGTTTGATGGTTGAGCTCTCGGATGAGAGGTGAACAAACAGCGCCCCCGCTGCCGTCCGCGCCCGCAGCTCATACATGTCGTAGTCATGAGCCCACTCCACGTTTCCCCAGCGCCGAATCTGACAAATAACCACCAAAAATCAAAGATAAAGCAGGTCAATCTTTGAAAAACATTTTAAACCAGAAGAAATCTGAAAGACAAACAGCTGACAGATAACTAGGGACCCACCCGATTTCCTTCCGATACCGATACTGATATCTGAGGTTCGGTATCGGCCGATACCGATCCGATACAGAAAAACAGCTGAACTGACTTAAAACTTTTATTTTAAATGCAGACATAAATGTACTGAATTACTAATTTATTTGATAAATAAATTTAATTTATTTGTTCAGCAGAACAGCTCATTCAAATACACCAGTAGCGCCACCAGCTGGTCAAACATGTAAAAACAACTTTAACCTGCAGTCAGGAGCAAAACAGCCAATGGAAAATAAGAAACTGACTAAAACAATAAGTTCACTTCTTTGGTCAGATATGTAAAATTAAACTAACAATGGTTCAGAAAGATCAATTAGGAATTTTAAATTTAATGGAAAATAAATAAAACATAGAATTAGACTGAATAGATCTGCCCTTAGGATCATGTTGTCATTGATTCTCCATCTAGAAATTATTTCAACATTGGGACCAATACAGATATTAATACTGGAATGGTACGTCTCTGCAGATAACTCCCTAAACCAGGTGCGGTTCTGGGATTGGTCGGTTCTACCTGGTATTCCTCCTCCAGTCTGGACAGCAGCACGGCCCGCTCTACGCTCAGGTGCCGGTCCAGCATTCCCAGTGACAGAATCAGAGACTTCAGCTGTGTGATGACGAACTCCAGCCCTGTACAGCAGCAGACACACGTCAGCAGGAACCGGCGCCCAGCCCGAAGCAGCGCCCTGCAGTGAGCCTCACCTGTCAGGGACCAGAGGGAGAAGGAGCCCAGGTGCTGTCTGAACGTCTCCTTGGTTCCCTCTGGGATCTCAGGACCCAGAATGCTGGATGATGATCCGATAGTGACGTTGTATCTGTCGGTGAAACGCAGGTCAGCGGGTTGTTGTAGTGGCATCTCGTCTCCAGCTGAAGCTAACCGTTACCTGCTTTCGATCCAGTGCAGCACAGGATCCCACTCATTCCTCTGCAGCTCAACCAAACCTGGAGGTTCATCTACTCTGTAGCTAAAACCACAGACAGCAGCTTTACCACAAAACAATAGAATACCTATTTGAATTTCACTCTTTAAAATTCAATCTAATCTCAAGTCCAGAAACACACACACAGATTGTTCTTCCACAAAACTTTTCCATTGTTTTTGTTTGAGATGAGACGTCCAATAAACGCTGAATAATGCTTTCAGGTTCTGATGCATCCCTGTTAGTTCCTTAGCCGTTTGATACAGCCAAACCAGGTTTTACAGACACTACTACAACATGATAAAACTATTCAGATCAGAGAGGTCAGAACCTGAAAACAGCAGAAAGTAAGTTTAGGTCCAGTGAGATGAAGAAAATAGGAAATTTATCTGTAGGTTTAAAAGGCAGAAAGTCTAAATTTTGGCTACAGAGAATATTAATGTCTCATCTAAATGCAGCAGCAGAGAAACATTTATTTAAAACATGATACCAGATGGTGTCGGTTTCCAGAAACTTCAGGGCAGCGCTGATCATCTGCTCTTTGCTGCGCTGAGTGGGATTATCCAGAGCCGTGTTGCACAGAGTGGTCTGCAGAAAACATTTCATCATCAGTTCAAATCCATCAGGACAAAGATCCGCTCTGAGGTTAGAGCTTCATCTGCTCAGGTGATGCTCATCATGACTCAAACTGGTTTCAGCTTTTTGGTAAAAACTGGAATTATTTCTCCTGTTTCCATCAGACTGACAAAGACGCTCCCCTTTGTATGGTTATTTGTGATCAGTCACATATAGTGGCACATATCTGGTAAAGCCGTACCAGATGCATGGTGTAGAACCTGATGGAGTCTTTCTGAGCATCCCACTCCGTAGCCACGGCGATGGCCAGGGCTTCATTCGGCACGGTGAACAGCTTCCCACTGGGGGTCTTCAACTTTCTTCTGTCCAGGTTTACCTCATACAGACCACCTGGAGGTTCATTCACATCATTAACACATATTATCCACTATACAGCAGAATCATGTCCGCTCAGATCTGGGGGAGCCTCACCTTTTCTTAGGAAGGTAATAAACTGATTCAGGGCTTTGTATATTACATTAATGCTTACCTTCACCTTGGGATATACTGACATCTTGGTAAAATCTCTTCCTCTCTAGCAAAGAGCAACAAAAAAAATCCATTGAGAACATAAGACAGCAGGGTTGGCACAATAATTTATCTGCCCAGTTTCATCCTACCTGCTGACGCTGTGGAGTATTTCATCGCATTCCTGAAGAGTTCATGTCTGGGAAACACTTTACAAAAGGTAATCACACCACCTAAGCGGCTCTGCAGTCTAATAACACTTTTAAACATAGCGGCGCTTAATGAGGAGCACTGCTACAGTAGATAGAATCACAGCTAACTGACAGCTCTTCATTTAAATTCACGCAGCTAAGCTAATTTCTGCTAAATTTCTGTTTTGGTTGTTTCTCGTGTTGAGCAGCTCCTCTGTTCAAAATCACGCTTCTGACCTTCTCCTTCAAACTTCTTCCCAAATGTCTTTAACTGAAGGGAAGTGTAGTCTTGTAGAACCTCTGTAGAACCGTGGAACACCACGAAATAAACTACACTCAAATGTTCACGTAAAGTCTTCCGCGGTTTACTCCAATCAGCGTTTCCGATGTTTGGGACGTGAATTCCGTTGACCAATGAGGGAGGCTGATGCTCCCGGTCAGAGCGCAGCGACGAAGTCCACTTTACTTCTAGGGCAGCTTGGTTAAACTGTGCCGCGGCGGAGATAAACGGGTGTTTGGATGTTTTTAAACAGATCCAGCATTTCTTTAGCGGTTTCTAGAAGCGACTGGAGTCCTTTGCCAGCACGGCTATTGCCTGCGGTTGGTGCCCAGCCAGCGAAGTAGGAGCCATGCCCGTCCCCGCTGGATACCTCAGCGACTTCCCTGCGGCCTTCACATCCTCGGCCTCGCTTATCCCGCCGCCGCCGATAAACACCCAGCAGCCGGGCGTCGTTACCTCGCTCCTGTACAGCGGCTCCAAATTCAGGGGCCACCAGAAAAGCAAGGGAAA
Organism: Poecilia mexicana; assembly: GCF_051168715.1. Lineage (NCBI taxonomy): Eukaryota > Metazoa > Chordata > Actinopteri > Cyprinodontiformes > Poeciliidae > Poecilia > Poecilia mexicana. The sequence goes on from NW_028263388.1 coordinate 516,443, forward strand.
CTCTTATGACGTGGAGGTTGTGTTACAGGTAGGGAAGTGAAATGTTTACGTGTGAATGTTTTTGGTGTAAATGTGACAGAAATGTGGTGATGTGTCAATCTGACGCGGTGATGACTGACAGCTGGAGAAACACAGATCTGTCCCGGCCTGTCCTGAACTAACTCACCTAGCTGTGGGTGTAGCAGAGCAAACTTCTATAGAATCATTTCTAATGATTATTTAATGCTGTTTAAATGTTAAGTCATTATAAACAGTATGAACAGCAGCAGGCAGACTGTTTTTTGCAGTGTAAATGGATAGAAATGACTACTGGAATGAAAATACTCTCTCTCTCTGTCTCAAAGCATGTGACCATGGAGGATTCCTACCTGTGTGGCTACCTGAAGATAAAAGGATTGACAGAAGTCAGTGCTTCTTCATCTTTGTTTCCATACCAGCAAACAGAAAATCTGTTTGTTTGTTTTTTAAACATATCTGAACAGATCTGTCCACAAGGTCTGAAAGGTCATTCACATGTCCACAATTTACTGGCTCTTCAATCCATCCTTTTATTAAATTATTTCACTTTTCTTGGTGGATTTTCAGGTAATTTATAAATGTTTGAATGATGGTGGTAAATTATAAATGAATGAGGGAATCCAAGCTGCCGTGTTCAGGAGGCCAACATGTTTCAGAAATCCTTCATTTATCCCACAGAGAAATTAAATGTTGTCATAACTCATAAAATCCTATGATCTTCAAAGAATCTCCTGTAGCAGTCAGTTTTGCAGCAAATCCAAAGAAGCCTCTGACTGAAGTCTGTTGCTGTATGATGGTGTCATGGCCCTCACAACATGCTAACAGCCTGTTAGCGTTACAATACCATAGCAACATGACTGACGGACAAAAACCCAGGATCTATTTTGGCTAATGGGATATTAAAGAAGCTTTATCTGAGCAAACACCTTCACTACTTGTCTTCCAACCATTTCACAAAGTGTTTAAAACTGTTATTTAATCAGGATACCCCTCCCCTGCTTGTTTCTGTAGGAATACCCAACACTGACCACCTTCTTTGCTGGAGAGATCATCAGCAGGAAGCGTCCGTTTCTCACCAGGAAGTGGGACGCAGATGAAGACGTGGATCGTAAGCACTGGGTATGTAGAACCTTTTAAAACTGTCCGGCGTCTACAGACATCCCATAATAATCCGGTTTCTGTTCAGGGGAAGTTCCAGGCCTTCTACCAGTACGCAAAAACCTTCAACTCTGATGAGTTCGACTACGAGGATCTGAAGAGCTCCGACTATATCTTCATGAGGTGGAAAGTAAGCTGGAGTTCAAAGATCGGTCCAGTCCGGTCCAGTTCTCCTGCTGCTAACGGTTCTCCTGGTTCTGACCCCCAGGAGCAGTTTCTGGTTCCCGATCACACCATTAAGGACATCAGTGGCGCTTCCTTTGCCGGTTTCTACTACATCTGCTTCCAGAAGTCCACAGCGACCATCGAGGGTTTTTACTACCACCGGAGCTCTGAATGGTAACGCCTGCAGCTCCAGTTATCCCAGTTAGGCTAACCAGTGAAACCAGTGTCAACATTAATACAGTTGTTACGGCTGATAATAAATGTATTGGACATATTTATCTACTGTGAAAAATGACCAGAACCTTTTCTAGGCTAATGTTAACAGATGTTCTGTGTGTTCCATGCTAATGCTAACAGATGTTCTGTGTGTTCCATGCTAATGCTAACAGATGTTCTGTGTGTTCCGTGCTAATGCTAACAGATGTTCTGTCTGTTCCGTGCTAATGCTAACAGATGTTCTGTGTGTTCCGTGCTAATGCTAACAGATGTTCTGTGTGTTCCGTGCTAATGCTGACAGATGTTCTGTGTGTTCCGTGCTAATGCTAACAGATGTTCTGTCTGTTTCGTGCTAATGCTAACAGATGTTCTGTCTGTTCCGTGCTAATGCTAACAGATGTTCTGTCTGTTTCGTGCTAATGCTAACAGATGTTCTGTGTGTTCCGTGCTAATGCTAACAGATGTTCTGTGTGTTCCGTGCTAATGCTAACAGATGTTCTGTGTGTTTCGTGCTAATGCTAACAGATGTTCTGTCTGTTCCGTGCTAATGCTAACAGATGTTCTGTCTGTTTCGTGCTAATGCTAACAGATGTTCTGTGTGTTCCGTGCTAATGCTAACAGATGTTCTGTGTGTTTCGTGCTAATGCTAACAGATGTTCTGTCTGTTTCGTGCTAATGCTAACAGATGTTCTGTTTCGTGCTAATGCTAACAGATGTTCTGTGTGTTCCGTGCTAATGCTAACAGATGTTCTGTGTGTTCCGTGCTAATGCTAACAGATGTTCTGTGTGTTCCGTGCTAATGCTAACAGATGTTCTGTGTGTTCCGTGCTAATGCTAACAGATGTTCTGTGTGTTCCGTGCTAATGCTAACAGATGTTCTGTGTGTTCCGTGCTAATGCTAACAGATGTTCTGTGTGTTCCGTGCTAATGCTAACAGATGTTCTGTGTGTTCCGTGCTAATGCTAACAGATGTTCTGTGTGTTCCGTGCTAATGCTAACAGATGTTCTGTGTGTTCCGTGCTAATGCTAACAGATGTTCTGTGTGTTCCGTGCTAATGCTAACAGATGTTCTGTCTGTTCTGTGCTAATGCTAACAGATGTTCTGTCTGTTGTGATAGGACTTGTTGATGTTTCGGCCTGTAGCGCTGGTCCGGTTCTGCTGTGGTCAGAACCTGTTCTCCTGTTTCTGGCATCTTGGTCACAGACTCTTTTCATGCAGTGCTCTGGTTCTGCTGTCCAGGTACCAGTCCCTGAACCTGACCCATGTTCCTGAGCACAGCGCCGCCATCTACGAGTTCCGGTGACGCCGCACGCTTCCAGGCGCTTCCTGTTGGACGGGCAGAGGGTCCAAAGCTGCTGAGAGGACAGAGGACAGACGCTCCCACTTCCTGAACGGCTCAGTGAATGTACGGAGGAGCCTGGACAGACCGGACTGGACCGGGTCCTGTAGAGTACCCCTACCCTTCGTTTGTTTCACTGCCTGGTTTAAATGCTTGGCTCAGCTTACCGAGACACGGACCGGATCGATTCCGTCTCTCAGAACCGTACTGATTTCAGAACCAGTCCGGTTCCTTCCAGAACCAGCAGCTTGCACACACTGAGCGGGTGAGGAGTCGGGTCCGGTGTTGGACCGGTACCAGCAGGAGTACATTTTGTAATTTTGCTCTGAGGTTGAGGAGTGAGCGGTGCATTCAAGGGACAGTACAACCTGGGAGATTCCAGCTTTGCTTTGTTTTGGTCGTGCTGCTTTCTGGGACAAACTGTTGTGGAGTTCCTTCTGTTCTCCGTCTCTGTGTTACCATGACGCCCACAATGAGGGTTTTAGACAGAGGTCAGAGGTCAAGTTTTAACAGTGAATCTTTGAGCCAAAATAATCCTATAAAGTATTAAAGGAGGGAATTTATCCGTCGGCATCATCAGATGATGCACCCCACAGCTATGCAACTCTAGAGAAAGCAAATGTTAGAGGTTTCACACTTTATTCCTATAATATATAAACAGATTTATCTTCATTAAAGAGACTATTTTTGTTAAATCGCCTGCCCCCATCATGTTTCTCTATAATGCCATGGTTTCCACAGCGCCACCTACCTGAGGATGTTTGTGAATTAAGGTTGGAGTGAGTGTAAAGAGTGACTATTGGAATCAAAGAAACATTTAAAACCTGCTTCTGTGTCTTTTATCAGAAATTAATGCATATTTATATGATAAATTTATCATGACCTAATGTGTATTTACCAAAGTCGAAGTATTGTTGCATTTATGCTCCAAGGTTAACTGATTTTCATGAAGGGGTCTGAGCAGAATCCAATGAAAGCCTCGCTGCCCCCTGCTGGCGGGTCAAAGCTCTGCTGCTGCGCTGCCCCCTGCTGGCGGGTCAAAGCTCTGCTGCTGCGCTGCTCCCCTTTAACACTAATTAATTTAATTCAAGTTTATTTGATAGGGACAGACACACATCGACAGACAAACTGAACAGAGCAGCGCTCCCCTGTTTGTCAGTGTTTATAGCATCAGCTAATTCGCAGCACTTTTAAACAGTACATCTTAAAACTAGGAAAAATTGAAATAACCATTTAAAATGGCACAACATAATGTGGACAACATAAACAGAATCATGCATATAAAACAGTGAGACATAAGACATTAAGTATGGATACAGTTCTGTTTTTGACATAACCAGTTTTGGTTGTTTTTTGAACACTGAAATTGGTTACAGACTTTACAGACAGATTAGATATTTAAATTTCACACTGCACATTGATCATATGACACAATATTTATGCCAACAGGAGGCTGTCAGGACCTGGAGCCCCAAAATGTTCACAGGGGAATAAAACAATATATTACTGAACTTTTCTTTCTAGCTACATAAAAAAGGCTGACTGTAAATATGGCAGGATTAAAATGATTTTTAAGTAAACGGAGAACAAAGTGTTTCAGAACTATTGAAGTTTCTAATTGTTTTTAGAAATCAAAATATGAGTTAAAGGCCATTCAAAGGTTTTCTGGGTCTGCAGAGGCTCAGCAGATCAAATCTCATGAATATTCATGAGATTAATTTGGCTCAGAACAGAGGCTGCGACGCTCAGTCCCCCCGCTAGGTGGCAGCACAGTCTGCTCTGCCTGCGCTGGTTTATCCCGACAGCAGGACAAACTTCAAACATTTCAGGGAGAAAACTAAAGTATCGAATAATTATAAAAAATAACGCATGATTTTCTTTTTTCCAAATTAAAAAGAATAAAAAGGTAAAGTTCATATAATCTGAAAGAGAAAACCTGAGCAGAGGAGATCTATACTGAACGTTTTACTCTACAAAACAAGGTCCATCCTCACATGGTGGTGGCAGCATCATGCTGTGGGAAGATGGATGGAGCTAATTGAGGAAAATCCTGGAGGAAAACCTGGAGATGAGCTTAGACGGGGTCAAAGTTCAGCTTCCAGTAGGACGAGCAGTCAGATGTTAGAGTCATGGCCTAGTCAAAGTCCAGACCTGAATCCATCTGTGAATCAATGGGAAGACTTGAAAGTGGACAGATTCCTGTCAAAGCCATTTAGTTTTAATATTCCCAGATTTCCTGTTGTTGTTCTTCCTTGTTTTGTTGTTTCTTTGTTTTCACTGATTCTCCAACCAAACATTAAAAACTCAATTATTTTACAGAAAAAACACAAAATTCAATTAAACTAAATGCAAACCAACCCGCTTCAACATTCTCACAAACTTTACAAAAACATAAAATAAATTATCATACAAACTATTCCAGCAACATGGAAACCAAATTAAAACAAAGAAATAAAAACTAAATATTAATGTGACTCATGGATTCATTCACATTTTCATGTTTTTAATATTTCAGGCTCAGTTCTGCTTGGTTTCATTTTCTGGGACATTCATTTCTCTGGGTCAGAACCGGGTCAGAACCTGTCAAACTTTTCACAAATGACATCAAGAGTCTGAAACTCGATTTAGAGACGACCTGCAGCAGAGGATTTTATTTAGGGGCGTCTGCCCAGAGGGGCTGTGATTTGTGTTTTGGTCTCCATCTCTCCTGTTTTCAGACGTTTCGGTTCTGGATGATCATACTGGGTTATTTCTGGCCCGCAGCCTGATGCTGCCATCGCCGGACCAGACGCTGCTACCTTCCTGGGCGAGTCGCCAGCAGCAGGCAGAGATACACACCCTGATGGGACCAAATATAGAAAAACACACCTAGACTCTGAGGAAGAGGAGCTCGTTCAACAGGACGAAGGAAACTGGAAAAGCTTCTGGACGTTTCTTCACTTTACCTGAACAAAACTTCTTGTCTTTATCCTTCTACTGAACTAAAGCAGGGAACTGAGCCCGGTTCTGGTTCTGGTTCTGGTTCTGCTGGAGGCTCCTTCCTGTCCTCTCCTCTGTCCCCCCCTGCTGGTCCAGGAGGAGTGATGCTGTGGGTCAGTGAGTTCATGCTCTGCTGAGGTTCCTCAGATCAGGGGTGTACAAACTTTCTGCCATAAGAACCAAAATAGTTCAACTGAAATTTTTTTTAAATAAATTTAGTTTTTGCCATTTTTTATTTTAACTGCTCAATAATAAAGTAAAAATGAAGCAGCATTGAAATGAACAGATGAACAGGGTCACAGCTTCAGGATTTGATCTCCAGTAAAATCTGGTCAATCATTTTGGATCCAGTTTCTCCAAAATTAAGATTAAAGCAAAAACTTCCTTCCTAAATGGGAATTTATCAATATTTTCATTTATAAAGATGGGCAAACTTTGGACACTTCAAAACATTTTAAAGTAATTTAATTAATAAACTGAACTTAAAGCAGAGCTTGATAAGTAGGACGAGTTGGTGTGAATTGTTTCTGCAGTGCTTTGTGTGAACCGGACTGGTCTGACTGGTCTGACTGGTCTGTAATTGGACATATTTACAGTATTTGATTGTCGGGAATCGCTGCGCTGCTCTGACTCACTGCAGGTGAAACGTGGAGTCGAGTCGATTCCTGGAAATGAAGGTCAGAGAATTATTTTCATGACCAGAAAACAAATGCTTCAGGAAACGCCTCCATGATGCAGAGCGACCTGCAGGTCAGAGGTCAAACACGTTTCCTTTCATAAAGCGCAGCTGAGTCATTTTCATGCCAAACAGAGAAGCGGATCTTAATGACCCGGTTTCCAGGCAGAGAAATGCAGTTTGATCTCTGGACTGCTGGGGAACCGTTTGACTCATCGTGACCTTTGGTCTGACCTTTGGTCTGACCTCCTCACTGTCATCCACGGCCACCAAATCAAGGAAACGAAGAAAATAAATTTACCAAGCAGCTTCCTCCTGGTTTTCCATTGTTTCACAAGCAGTCAGAGCCGCGCCTGTACCTGCACAGAAAACATTTTTATTGCACATCAGACGAGAAATAACGGAGCTTCACGTCTTTTATTTCCTCGGTAGCCAGACGTTATCTCTCCTGCAGATTGAAGTGACACTAAAACAACTCTGTGTAACAAACATAATCATAAAACAGCAGCAGCAACTATTTCACTTCCATCTGTTATCAGTTATGGTTTTAATTAAGACTTCCTGTACAGAAAATGTCAGATAAAGCCCTAATCTTAAAAATTAGCTCTGCTAATTCTAAAGCACTACATTAATATGTTGTTTTACCAGAAGCTAATGCTAAAGCGCTAACTACCACCATGTTGATTCCTTGCGTGCATCATGAGAACAGAAAGGCTCTCAAAACGATTCAGAAATGTGATTATTTGTTTAATTAACTCCTGGCTGTTTGTTTGTGTAAATGCTTTGATGTTTACTAGAGAGCTGCTCAATAAAGTTCATTGAAAAAGAGAAAAACCAGGAGAGGAAGTGGAACCGCTGCTTAAGGCCGGTGGCGCATTGGGGCGCTGCACCAGAGGGGCGTCCAAACCCCGTCTGGAGGGGGCGGCGCGCTGATGACGTGTTCCTCTTCAGCGCCTTACGCTCCTTCACCTCGCGCCCATAACGGGGTTTTACCTTTCACTACCTGCGTTTGCTGTGTACCATCACCCACCTGAATAATATGTAGTTGTGACCCTGTTAAGCCTCTTCTGATGTCCCATTGTGTTTGTCTCAACATCCGGCAACAGTGACGTCACGTTTTAACACTGTTAGCCTTCATTAAGTAAAACTACAGCCCAGTCAAACCTTTCAACTGGAAGTTTATCAAACAACCCAGTAAGTTAGAGCTCTAGGATTTACCTAGAAAATTCATTAATTTAACTTTGAAAACATTTAAGTGCGTTACATGTTTTCAAAGTTAGCAAAAGGGCTAAATGAAGGATTAGCTCTGCTATTAGCACATTAGCAGAAGAACCGTGGGCCTCGATGGACCGGTCTGAAGTCCAGAGTCATTTATCCTCTGTAAACGTAACTAGCCTGAAAAAGCCTCAGAAGTTTTTAAAGAAAATTAATGAACAAGTTGAATCTTGAATAAACACTACAGTCATGGTAGTGGCAGCATCATGCAGTGGGAAGATGGATGGAGCAAGGCAGATTGTTTTTCTCCTGAAGCAGTGGGCGGCCATCTTGGCTCCGCATGGCCTGAAGTGGTTCATTGTTCTGTGGAAGGTGTGTTTACTTTCTGTCTCCTGGTTTCTTTCACAAGAACAGAAACACCTGCAGCATTTTTATCTGCTTCCTTCTAGTCAGATGAAGAAAATGAACAAACAGGAAGATAAGATCGAAAAAGTGAAATCATTAGCAGATCTGATCTTTTCTTTATTTTTAAATGTTTAAATGTTCCAGAACATTTTAGATTTAAGATGAAAGCTGATAAAATATTAAATCAGTTATCCTAACCAGACTCTTTTATTATATCATAAATTTAATATAATTATCAACACTTTCTGGACGACTGAGTCCAGAACCAGAGCAGGTCAAAGGTCATCCTGAGTGCCAGGTATCAGCTGCTGCTGCAGAGGGAGGAAAAGGCAGGTTGGTTTTTACTCAGATCATCTTCAGGTTCACATTAGAAATAATCTCACAACAGATACAGATTCAATTATTACAGCAAAAATCTCATTTATTTCAACACGTTATTCCAAAAGCCTCAGATTATGGAGAGTTAGAGTCAAACGGCATCGTTCATGGAGATCAAGAGTTTATGACTAAACCTGAACTAAAACTGAACTAAACCTGAACTAATCCTGAACTAAAACTGAACTAAACCTGAACTAAAACTGAACTAAAACTGAACTAAACCTGAACTAAACCTGAACTAAAACTGAACTAATCCTGAACTAAAACTGAACTAAAACTGAACTAAAACTGAACTAAACCTGAACTAATCCTGAACTAAAACTGAACTAAACCTGAACTAAAACTGAACTAAACCTGAACTAAACCTGAACTAATCCTGAACTAATCCTGAACTAAAACTGAACTAAAACTGAACTAAAACTGAACTAAACCTGAACTAAAACTGAACTAATCCTGAACTAATCCTGAACTAAACCTGAACTAAAACTGAACTAAAACTGAACTAAACCTGAACTAAAACTGAACTAAACCTGAACTAAACCTGAACTAAAACTGAACTAAACCTGAACTAAACCTGAACTAAAACTGAACTAATCCTGAACTAAAACTGAACTAAAACTGAACTAAAACTGAACTAAACCTGAACTAAACCTGAACTAAAACTGAACTAAACCTGAACTAAAACTGAACTAAACCTGAACTAAACCTGAACTAATCCTGAACTAATCCTGAACTAAAACTGAACTAAAACTGAACTAAAACTGAACTAAACCTGAACTAAAACTGAACTAAACCTGAACTAAACCTGAACTAAAACTGAACTAATCCTGAACTAAAACTGAACTAAAACTGAACTAAACCTGAACTAAGCCTGAACTAAACCTGAACTAAAACTGAACTAAACCTGAACTAAACCTGAACTAAAACTGAACTAATCCTGAACTAATCCTGAACTAAAACTGAACTAAAACTGAACTAAAACTGAACTAAACCTGAACTAAAACTGAACTAAACCTGAACTAAACCTGAACTAAAACTGAACTAATCCTGAACTAAAACTGAACTAAAACTGAACTAAACCTGAACTAAGCCTGAACTAAACCTGAACTAAAACTGAACTAAACCTGAACTAATCCTGAACTAATCCTGAACTAAAACTGAACTAAACCTGAACTAAAACTGAACTAAACCTGAACTAAAACTGAACTAAACCTGAACTAATCCTGAACTAATCCTGAACTAAAACTGAACTAAACCTGAACTAAAACTGAACTAAAACTGAACTAAGCCTGAACTAAACCTGAACTAAACCTGAACTAAAACTGAACTAAAACTGAACTAAAACTGAACTAAACCTGAACTAAAACTGAACTAAGCCTGAACTAAACCTGAACTAAACCTGAACTAAAACTGAACTAAACCTGAACTAAAACTGAACTAAACCTGAACTAAAACTGAACTAAACCTGAACTAAGCCTGAACTAAACCTGAACTAAACCTGAACTAAAACTGAACTAAACCTGAACTAAAACTGAACTAAACCTGAACTAAAACTGAACTAAACCTGAACTAAAACTGAACTAAAACTGAACTAAGCCTGAACTAAACCTGAACTAAACCTGAACTAAACCTGAACTAATCCTGAACTAAAACTGAACTAAACCTGAACTAAAACTGAACTAAACCTGAACTAAAACTGAACTAAACCTGAACTAATCCTGAACTAAACCTGAACTAAGCCTGAACTAAACCTGAACTAAAACTGAACTAAACCTGAACTAAAACTGAACTTGAAGACGTTTCTCAGTTTCTTCTTCCTGGAGTTTCTGACAATGACATCACTTCCTGTTGTGCTGAATGAAGCTGGTTGGAAAGGCCTAGCATGGATGACCTTTGACCCTCTGACTAGGAGGAAGTTTGATCTGCAGCTTCCCAGCCTGACAGATCTGAGCAGGAATCAGCATCCTCCCCATCAACTGGACTTTGACTAAGCCATTCTTTCCTGTGAATCTGCTTTTATTGTGCTTCTCTGCCAATAACCATTCAATAAAATATTAAGACTTTGTTCTGTAGTTAGATTTTATCTTCCAGTCCAGACTTTTGTCACTCTACATTAAGTTACAGAAAAAGAAACAATGAGGCTATGCTAAATATTTAAACATGTTTATTACAGACGCAACATGTTTGACTGCAGACGGATGTTTGACAGGTTTGTGTTTTGGTGAATCGGTGGTTTCTGATCTCGGCTGATCGGGTCAGATAACCTTCCAGAAAATCAGATCATGTTTGAGAAACATGCAGAACAATAGAACGCCTTGCATTGTTGAATACTGAATGCAGATCCAGTCATTCCTCTCTTTTGTTCTGCAGTGGGAGGGAAACCAGAAGTCAAACTGGTTCTGCTGGTTCCCAGTGGGTCAGGTCTGAACTCTCATTTTTCTGGGGCTTTATCCTGCACAGATTTTGAGTTTGTCCTTCCATAACAATAATAACTTTATTTAACCAAGTTTGAAATCAAACATCTGTTTTTCAAGAGAAAGTGAAAGTTTTCTGATGTGATTAAGATGATAAAGTCCAGAGGCTGCAGGCCTGTAATCTGAAAGACAACAGATTACAGATCAGTTCTGTCAGATTAAGAATGAAAACTGTAACAGTGATGAGTTACGGCTCAGATAATAATTCATCAGATAATCTGAGATCTGCAACCTTTACAGTCCAAAACAACTTTACTTTTATTTTCAGGTTTGGAAATAAATAAAAACAAGAGATTTGCAACATGGATGTTTTTCCTCATGTATAAAAGCAGAATATAGTTTAAATACTAATAAGAAGAAAAACCAAACATTTAATGCAAAACCTGCATGTTATTGTTATTATATCTACACTAAAACAGCCAAAGTTATGAAGAGCCAAACAGGTGCAGGTGGAGACCCTGCTGTGATCAATAATCAGGCAATAATCAGAGGAAAGTTTAACCAAATTTACTCCAAAAACAGAATTTATTTGATTAATTTACAAAAATAATAATTCCTGTGACGTAAAAACCTCACGTGTTTCAGGTTCAAAGCTGCACAAACTCAACATTCAACGCCGAAGCACGTGCCGCCTGTGTGTGTGTGTGTGTGTGTGTGTGTGAGATAAATGCTGGCATCCCTTCACAGCAGGGGCTTCACATCCACCTGATGAGAGCAGCGATAAACCCTTTGAAGAAACACCTGCTAACACACACACACACACACACACACACACACACACACGCAGGTGAGCGGTTTTCTTGGCGCCGGATGACAGCAGTGAAGTCCTGATGACGTCAGGCAGACACTCAGCCGCTGAATGTGATGAATTCATGTTTTCATCATTAAACTAAATGTTTATTTATGTTTGATCTCATTTGTTTAAATATGTTTCTTCTTCTTAACATCATTTTATTTTTAAGATCTTTTTCAGATTTTACTTTTACCTCATTTTAAACATCTTTTCTTTTGAATTTCCATCACAGCCGCCATGTTGGTTTTAATATGACTGATGCTTTGAAACATTTTGGTTCCTTGTTCTTCTGCATATTCCGTCTCATGCAGCGGCTGTTTCCCGGTTGAAGATGCTTTATGGTCTCTGCGGCAGGTTGGTGCCTCACCTGTGTGACGTCATCCAGCGGTGCTGCTGCTGCTGACGCCCCGCCCCCTGCATCCTGGCTCCGCCCTCTTATTTCACATAAGTAGAGGCGATGCGGCTGTTGGAGCTTCACATTCTCACCTTCATCCGCCTCGTCCTCAGCGGCAGCCGCTGACCTGAGAACCAGAACCAGAACCAGAACCGCGGCAAGATGACCGGAGATCAGCGCTACGTCATCAGCGTCAGATTGATTGGAGGAGTCCGCAGAGAGAAGCCGAGACTGAAGGTTGGTTAAAACCTCACAAAGTTTTTATTTATTAATCTCATGTCAGAAAAATAATCAGCTCTCCTCCTCAGACCTTCATGCTGTCCGTCCTCTGGTCCGATGAGTCGGAAGTGATCATCTACAGGTCCTTCCAGGACTTCCGGTCATTTCATGTAAGTCAGGAAAAATCCGAGCTGCAAACTATGAAATCATTTGAATTTATAATAATAAATCAATCAGCACTCCAAGTGCAATAAAAGAAATTAAGAACAGTCAAATAAAACCCATTTAATGACTACATTTCTCCAACAGGGGCAGCTGAAGAAGAGATTTCCAAACTTTAATCCCTTCAGGAAGAACGACAGGAAAATCCCAAAGTTCTCCGGTGAGCAAATAAATCCAGCCTGGAGAAGAAAATACAGTCATCAGTGTTTTATGATGTTATGATTTATGACAATAACAGTCAGTAGGTGGAGAAAAAGGAGCAGTTCACCATTTTTACAGATTAGAACCTGGATCTGTTTTATAAAGAATTAGTATAAAACCATTAAAAACCAAATAAAAATAGAAACTAAATGTTGATTGAAAGTGTCTCCAGATGGGATCAATTCAAACATTAATGAAAAGTTTATTTATTTCACTAACTCATCAATTCCACAGAATGAAGCTTTAAAGGTTTTATTACAGTGAAAACATTCTTGATGCAGAAAATAATCTTTAATATTTGCTTTATATTATTTACAGTAGCTGACAAAAAGAGCCTCAGTTGATTGAAATGTTGATAATTTTTCATCTTTAGAGAAACTTTAGTTGATTTTATTAATTTGTTCTGGTTCTGGTTCTGGTCCAGGGAAGGCCCGGCGCAGCAGCCTGCAGCAGACCGGATCCAGGAAGTCGGTGAGGCAGATGAGCTTCCTGCAGAGTTACTGCGAGGAGCTGCTGCGCTGCGATCAGACCGTGACCTTGAGTTCAGAGGTCACCCGGTTCTTCACGCCCAGAGATCACGACCTGCAGACGGACTTCACCAAGAACACGTGAGTTCTGGTTCCGGTCGGGTATCGGCGGGCCGCTTTGATCCGTTTCTAACACGTGGTCTGCTGCAGCGTCATGATCCTGATGTCTGACGAGGCG